>NW_021604597.1:3515872-3518202 GCF_004785775.1 Grammomys surdaster
GAAAGAAAGAAAGAAAGAAAGAAAGAAAGAAAGAAAGAAAGAAAGAAGAAAGAAAGGAAGGAAGGAAGGAAAAGAAAAAATTGCATCTGACTTGTTTAGAGAGTCCATTTCACAGCAGGAAAATGGAGGATGGGTTCAGAGACACTGGCATTCCCTGACTTTTATAGAACTACAAAGTTCTTTTGATTAAGAAGGAAAAGTAGGCCGGGCAGTGGTGGCGCACGCCTTTCATCCCAGCACTTGGGAGGCAGAGGCAGGCGGATTTCTGAGTTTGAGGCCAGCCTGGTCTACAGAGTGAGTTCCAGGACAGCCAGGGCTACACAGAGAAACCCTGTCTCGAAAAACAAAACAAAACAAAAAAACAAAACAAACAAACAAAAAAACAAAAAAGAAGGAAAAGTAGAGGCAGGCAGATGTGAGTTTGAGTCCTGCCTAATCTACGGAGCAAGTTCCAGGACAGCCAGGGCTACACAGAGAAACCTTGTATTGAAAAACCAAAAGGAAGGGCTGGAGAGATGGCTCAATGGTTAAGAGCACTGACTGACTGTTCTTCTAGAGGTCTTGAGTTCAATTCCCAGCAACCACACGGTGACTCACAACCATCTGTAATGGGATCTGATACCCTCTTCTGGTGTGTGACTGGAGATAGCTACAGTGTGCTCAAACACATACAATAAATTAAAAAATAATTCTTAAAAAGAAAAAAAATATTTTTAGTAAAAAAGTTGTATTTACGTTTATGGCACCAGATGGTGTTTTGGGACTTGATCTTAGTAAGCACCTAGCAAATAAATCTGACCTGAAATTTCTCAGAATGGTACACAGAGCATACAAAAAAATCAACTCTTTTAGTTTTATTTATTTTATTTTAGATATGAGTGTTTTGCCTGCATGTATGTGCATGCACCACGAGTGGAGTGAGTGTGGTTCCCAGGGAGGTCAGAAGAGGGAACTAGATACCCTGGAACTGGAGTTACAGATGTTTGTGAGCCACTCCATGAGTGCTGGGAACAGAACTTGGGTTCTTCAAAATAGCACCAAGTGCTCTTAACCACTAAGCCTCAATACATAGTTTTAAATGTAGATTTGATTTTTGTTTTTTGAGACAGGGTTTCTCTGTATAGCCCTGGCTGTTCTGGAACTCACTCTGTAGACCAGGCTGGCCTTGAACTCAGAAATCCGCCCGCCTCTGCCTCCCAAGTGCTGGGATGAAAGGCGTGCGCCACCACTGCCCTAAATGTAGATTTGAATGTACAAACTCTAATATGCCATAAGAATTCTGCAGAAGTTATCTCGCAGAAAAAAATTAGAACAGATGATCTGAAACAAGGACTTGAAAAAAACTTTGAGAAAAGACAGTTTTATTTCCCAAGTTCTGAGTGGTTAGTAGTATTACCACAATGTCATTGTTACTATGGCCTTAAGAATAAACATGATATTTCTGTCTCAGTAATGAAGGAATAAGGTAAGGAGAAAAAGTTAGTCTGTGACAAAATGGCATGCCACCTTGTCTTAGAGCAGATTCCTTCAAGCTGAAACACTCCCTGGGGTGAGGTGGAGTGAGGTAGGGGTGGGGGAGACCGGTATCCACAGAATGTCAGTTGTCTGGGAAGGTAGAACCTGCAAGATCCTCCCTCTCCAGCTATAGAAGGAGTAAACAGCTTCAGGGGAAGAGATGCTGATCAACTTTACTGTAGTGACTCCTTGGCTCTGCAGAGCTCTCTGAGTCCTGCAGAGAGCTGCCTGGTGGTGGGTTACAGCCTTCACGGTTGGTTTGTTAACTGTGTCAGGGTCAGCTCTTCAGCAATGTATCTGTTTCTGAGTCACCGTGCTCCTGCAGTCCCTTGCTCATATTTCTAATATTAAAACCCATTGCCTTGGCAAGATGGACTTTGGTGCAACAGTTACTTTGGCCCATTTTGGTTCCCTTTCTGGTGTTCATAGCTGTGAGTCATAGCTTTCTAGGTTCATGGATGTGTGTCACAGTTCACCTGGGTCTCTCCTAGAACGTTCAAGCTTCTCTCATATGGTTTTACTGGCACACTATGGCAAGAAATCTGCTACCAGTCTGATTGGCCATCAGCCTGGTCTGTCTCCTTACACTATCTAATTGTCCTGGGCCCACTGGCGTTTGGGAGCAGGTCATTTAGGAGATGAACAAATATGTGGGAAATACTTTTATGAACAGGGCTTTTAAAAAAGAAAAATAAAAAGGTCAGAGAGCTCCTTTGCCTTCTCTGCCCTGTGCAGATACACACATACAGAGAGAGAGAGAGAGAGAGAGAGAGAGAGAGAGAGAGAGAGAGAGAGAGAGAGAGAGAGAGGAAGAA
>NW_021604597.1:3518302-3521260 GCF_004785775.1 Grammomys surdaster
GAGGAGGAGGAGGAGGAGGAAGAGGAGTGGAGGAGGATTATGATGAAGCAGCAGCAGCTGCAGCAGCAAGGAATATCCGCCCCTCTGCCAGATAAGTTGAATTGGAGAAAGATAAGATGACAGCTGTCTGTGAGCCTGGAAGCTAGCCTCAGCAGATATGGAATCTTCTGAAGAACGTCACACCCAACAAAGCTATGAGGAAGACATCTGTGTTGTTAAACCATCCCCCCCCGGGGGGGGGTCCTTGGATTTTGTTTCTGCAGTCCAGTGGATCTCAGATTGCTCTCCCACTGTGTCTGGAGTGGGAAACAGGATAATAGGATACCTTACTTTACAGTGTTACTTGTCCAAGGTCAGACAGCGGTTTGGCAGCTAAATCAAGCCCAGAACTGGGTGTTCCAGCCTTCTAACTATGCTTAAATCTTACAAGTATCTTTTTTATGACTCCTTTTCTTCCTTTACACTTAAAAACACAAATGAGAGGGCATCACACAAGCAGTCATGATCATGTCTCCTCAGTTCCACCAGATTCAAACTCGTTTGAATCTAGGCAATCAGGTCCCCTCCCTCACTGGGTGTTCATTCTTTTCTGAGCTGCACACATGCTCAAATAAGACCCATGATGGTCTCTACTCAACACAGAAGCTGGTATAAAAGAATGGAACAATTTATCTGTGGGGATAATATGTGTAATTTCTGGTTGAGAATGACTTTGAAAGACAAGCCCAGAGAGGTTGAAAACAAAAACAAAACAAAAATGAGAACAAAAATAGTAAGAGTTCATTTGTAAGCCTGGTGTTGTGGCTCACACATTTAATCCCAGCATTCTAGAGGCAGAGGCAGATGGATCTCCAGGTTCAAGACAAGCCTAGTCTACATAGAAATATCTGGGACAGTCAGGAATACACGGAGAAACTCCTTCTGAAAAAGAATGCATCAAGCAGAGAAGGCATTTGAGAACCCTGCTTTATTGGTATTTTCAACACTTCTGTACTAAACACATGTTCTCAGGTTAAAGTGTTCTGAGTAGAGAGGTATTGGGGAGCGAGTCAGTTATTACCAGATGAGTTAGTTTAGCTGCAGTCTTACCTTCCTCCCTACAGGAAAAATTATGGAAAATGATCCCCCTTTGCTGCACTTTGGACACTAGGGGGCTTCTAGTATCAAGAAACAAGCACATGACGTTGCAGAAAACTCACTGAAATCCCAGTGTCCACATTTATTCAAACCCTCACCCCTAACTGAAACAAACGAAGTGCTTGGCCATCTCTCCTCAGGCAAGTGATGGGACATGTCTTTTTTATTAGGTAAAGGTGCTGACCAAAATATAAAGAAATAAATAATAAATAAATTACAGCTAGCTTCTGAGTCATTATTGGTTTGTGACCCTGCAATCTGACTCCTCATAGTATACGCCAACACTGTACATTTTGATTGCAATGGCCGAAAGTTACTTATGACTCTTTCAGAGAAGATAGATTTTTATGTTCTGTCTTAGTGTCATTATATGGGCTTTTTATTTTTAATATTTTAGCGTGAGATATCTAAGATGAGATAAAATACATGCTAAGTAGATTAAAAGCTACTGATTTTAAAGGTATATCCTTTGGAATATAGTCATGTGTCTTATTTTGTGTGTTTGTGTGTGCAAGCATGTGCACACACATAAGTACATGCATGCCAGAGGTGTCTTTTCCTACATCTCTAACTTTTCCAGACAGGGTCTCCCACTTATCCTGGAGCTCATTATCTGGGGCTGGATTATAGCCAGCAAGCTCCAGAAGATCCAGCAAGCTCCCTGTCTCCATGCAGTACCAAGCCCTGGTTCCTTGTGCTTTTTAAGTGGACACTAGGGATCTGAACTCAGGCCCTCATGCTTCCACGGTGAGCACTTTATCTACTAAGCTATTGTTTTCTTTTTTTTTCCTAGCAAAGACTAGAGTCTAGTGATGTATTTTAACAAGTTTACTTTATACTGTAATTAACTAATGTATGTATAGGGCTTTTTACATGCATATACATCTATACATCACAGGTATCAGATCTCCTAGGACTGGAGTTACAGGTGGCTGAGCCATCCTGTGGGCTCTGGAAAGGAACACATACCCTCAGGAAGAGCAGCCACTGCTCTTAACCACTGAGCCATCCCTCCAGTCTCTATTTTATATTATTTTAAAAAGAAACCTGGAGTGCAGTCAGTTAATGTTTGAGAAAGGCACATTTAAATCATCTCTCATAATGAGAAATGTTTTTTTTTTTTAATTTGAGATGTGGCAGGGAAAGAGATGTTTATGGTCCTTTTGTCTATGCCCTTCTCCCTCCAAAGATGAGAGCGGACAACATTGATAAAAATGGAGAAAACTGAAAGTGTCCACAGACTAGAACCAAGACTCAGCTTCCAAGGGCAGCCTGGGCAAGAGGCACAAGACAAAGGGTCCATCTGGGGAGATGAACCAACCTGGCTGTTCACAAAGGCAGCAGATAGGTGATGATATGGGGCATTCTGAAGGAAGGGGTTATAGGCTCCCGAGGCACAAGCTTCCTTTTGAGGGGATTGTAATAAAGTTATAAAGAGTAAACTTCTCCTTTGCCATTTTTTAAAATGATCGGATCCTGTGAACCCATCAGCAGAAACTCTTTTCCCATTTTGGAGTCAATATGAGTACAGGAGGAGGGTGAGACAAATCTGAGATCCACAGCCCAGTGAGAGCTTTCGCCAAGAAACAAATAGCAATGTTGGGACCTCCATCAATAAAGGTAGAAGTAGAGGGGGCCAAGGTCAGCCTGCTGAGGTTCAGAGAAATTTTCTTATAGTTAGGCCTTTGAGCACTTTGAGTCCAAAATATATTCAGGTAGAAAAAGAAATTATGGATCCCTCTCAGCCTTCTCTGGGTTTTTCCCTCTCATTTTCCTCTCTCTCTCTCTCTCTCTCTCTCTCTCTCTCTCTCTCTCTCTCTC
>NW_021604597.1:3521270-3536551 GCF_004785775.1 Grammomys surdaster
TCTCTCTCTCTCTCTCTCTCTCTCTCTCTCTCTCTCTCTCTCTCTCTGCTCAAATGTGTGCATGCATGCATGCATGTGTGTGTGTGTGCGCACTTACTCTTGCTGTCCTGGTGTCTGGCTGCAGACACATTTGATGCTGTATCCTGCTTCTAACTCTATTTTTATTCCTCTATCTTCTGCTCTTGTCACGTTGCCTGCACTCTCTAGCTTTTACCATGCAGAGATATTGATCTTTGGAGACGTAACTAGCCAAATGCCATTCCATTTCCATTCACTCGTTCACTCTAGTTGGCAAGTCAACCAAGTAGAGCATTTAGGATACAATCTTTGGCAGTTCAACTCAGTGTCGACTTGGAAAATTAGTTTCCTTGTTTTCCCTGTGTCTTACTTGGCCCCGCTCTGGAGCTCCCAGCAAACTCTCAGCAAAACAATAATGGCTGAATGAATGTGATCACTCCCATTTGGTTTCTGAAGGAGGGCAGCAAATAGTAATCTTCTTCATCTGAAATCTGAACAAATTGAAGGGATAAAGTGACAGGTAGAGCCCAGAATATCGTCCATCTCACTGCTGGTAGCTGATTGAAGCCTGTCACCTGGTGAGGGGCAAACATGTCTCTGGTCTGAACCCTGAGCACAGCATGCATGGCCACTCTTCTCAGTCTCTGTAGTGTGATCAGAGCAGGACTCCTGGGTTCAGAGTCTCCTGCTGGTGTGGGAGACTCACTAGGTATCCTGCCTCTCCTGACCCTTCAGTTTGTCTCGGCGACAGGCATGAGTGCAGAGACTAGAGTTTGTAGGAAACTAGAGAGCTGGGGAGAAGTCTTCCATTTCACTACAGCTAAAATAGGAAAGCGCTTCCTCTGGGGTATTATAATATCAAGTTTCAGCTGTAGCTTTCTTTGGTTAGTTCAGTCTATTAACATACTGGTCCACAAATGTCCTTTATTATGTGATGAGGAGAATTAAGATTTCAAAATTCTCAGAAGTTACAACCCATCACTAGTCTCTACTATTGTGCATAAAAATCAACTCTTTCAGGGAATGATGGTATACACCTGTTACCTCAGCACCTGGTAGGCTGAGGCAGGAGAATTGCTGTGAGTTGAAAGCCTTGACGAGGATGTCTAACAATACATTGCCCTGAAACTTCACAAAATATGACAATTCTTATCTACTGTCAACTGTTCTCACAAAGTGCATCTCTTTACATACTGTGAAAAGATAAAAACCAAATAGAAACCATCGACAACTCCTGAGATGATGGTGAAAGAAAAGAATAATAATTTTATAGTAGCACAAAACCCATGATTCATTAGAAACCTAAGTATGCACAATGCATACTGGCCATCTAGCTAAAATATGTATCGTGGTCATTTCCCATTTTGACAGCTCAGTGTGAAACCCTTAGTATATTAAATGTGATTTAATACCTCACATTTTCCAACTTATGAATAAATTATTGATTTAAAATTTGTCTGCTACTTTAACGTGTAAAGGGATAATATATAGAAATTACATGACATTTTACATTTCCAAGGTAATTTGTAGACAGCACCGCTGGGAACGGGTCAGAGGCAGCATACACATTATTTCCACCAGTGTTCTAGGGAATATAGTCATACAGATTGCTATGCTTAGAAATTGTCCATAAGTAGACTGTAGGGTAGGTGGCTTGAGTCTACAAAAAGCATTAAAGGACATTCACAGAAAATGGGATGGGCAACCCCATTTGGTATAGCTATGCTATGCTATACTCACACATGGCGTGTGAGTATTGCTCACATGACTTCAAATAGGGGTCAGGAACCTTGTTCTCTGTGTCTAAGATTGACAAAATCTAGTAAGATACCTTCGCAGTAGCCTTTCAAATCAGTCTCAAGATGGGATGTAGGAAGCAGAGGGATTGGTTCACAATGAGGGAAAGAACGTAGTTCATTGTTTCCGTACTGGCTGCATTTGTGCAGGGTGGATCATCTGAGGGGTAATCCACAGTGTCCTTCAGGAATACACGTGTGTTTTCTCATCAGCGAAGAGCTGATGGAAGTTACAGGAGTGAGTAGCCAGGTATACTTCTCTTCCCTGGTCCCATCAGCACATCTCCTGTCTACAGTTTTCTTAGGTACCTATAGTCTTCCTACCTGCGCTTTGAGGGAAACCTTTAGTATCAGATAAACTTACAACACTGAGAACTTCCCTCTCGGCAGCATTCGCAGGTCTGACTTTTATAAACTGTTTTTAAGACTATTCCTGGACTGGAGAGATGCCTCAGCAGTTAAGAACACTGAATGCTCTGCTAGAGGTCCTGAGTTCAATACTCAGCAACCACATGGTGGCTCACAAACATCTGTAATAGGATCTGATGCCCTCTTCTGGTGTGTGTCTTAAGACAGCTACAGTGTACTTGTACAAATAATAACAAATAAATAATTTTAAGAAAAGACTATTCCTCTATTGCTATGCATTGAGAAAAGCTTGTGTTTCAAATGCAATAACTATCTCCCATGCCCCAGATGTAATCCAGTTGTCAACTGAAAGCATCAAGAATCCTAACTCTTTTGGTATCCAGTATCCTCATTACCGTGGAGTCGAATTTTATCATCATACCTGTCATCCCATGACCGGAACACAGGTACTTTGTGGTTAGATGGCCACCATATCTGATTCTGGCCCTGAAAAGACTGCATGCAAAGGCCATCATCACCTCTTAGAACGGTGACATCACCACTTGACCCCACACGCAGACTGGAAATGGAGATTTTAGCTTTTGCTGCTTCCTTAAGAGAGAAAGACAGGGAAGAGAGAACAGGATGTGGAGGTGAACCAGCTAGACTATGGTGATTCCAACAGATGTGAACTAAAGAAATCTCTTGTTCCTCTCCCCAGGGGTCAGAAGTGCTTGGTTCTGTTCCCTGTGTTTCACCACTACAACAGTGACTTCACATAGCATACCTTATTTGTTTAAAGGAAATTCCACTTGCACCACAGCAAGTATGGCAATCACATGATGTTGATCTGTTCGTTAATTCTTCTGTTCATGTTCAGTTAGTGAGGCTCTGCTGTACCCACCATGCTAAGCACCACCAATACCAAGCTGACTCACGCGTATTACTGTCATTGAGCATATGTGCGTGTGCATCTGTGTGTGTTAAAATAGTGCTTAATGAGAGATAGTTATTAGAAGAAAACACACACACACACATAGTACTTAATGAGAGATACAGTTATTAGAAGAAAACACTCAATTTATGGTGATTTAAACCCTATGAACACTTTATTGTTTACTCAAAAATATTCACAAGCCTCTGGGCATGGTGGCATATGCCTATGTTTCCAGTGGAAAGAAAATTTAAAAGAAAGTAAGGAGCTGACAGTGTGAGGGTGTTGAGTCATGTCTCTGTAGCCTTCCCATCCTCATGGATACAAGATGGTTGTTGTAATGTCGCACATTAAATGCTTTAAGAAAATGAGCAAAGACAGACAGGAAGTTGGGAGAAATGTGCTCAAGTTCCCTGCTTGATCACATTTTTCCTAAGGCCTCCTTAGTAAATTCATTGGCTACAAGGGCATTGAGTAATCACCACTGAGTTTAAGGGAAGTTAGAAAAGCATCTGTTGAACAAAGCGGGTGGGATTGGAAGTTAATATTGCATAGCCAACAGAAAGTGTTGTCATGGATACCTACTGTCTCCCATATGCCCAGTCTCCTATACCTGCGTGATACCATCTGACTACTCAATAGCCCTATTCAAGCAAAACGTTCTGCTCCTGAGCCTGGAATATGAGGCACAACAGCATCTGCTGTGTGGGAACTTCTGGCTGTGAAGAAACTTAAAGATCCTTTGAAGATGTAAATCGAATGCAAAGGTTTTCAAAGATATTATAATGCATGTGCTTGTAAAGTATACATGCCAAAATCTGAAATTCAGAAGATTTTATAGTTTGGGAAAGTAATTATATGGTGGAATGAAAAAGGAACGAGTTGAGATTCTAGAGCCTGCTTTGAGTGAGATGCCAGAGTCTGTCACCTCATCTGTGTAGTCATGCACTTGAACAAGATTAGGTGACCCCTACCTCCCTTCTCCAAGGCAGGAGTGCCCATATTGCCATCACACTGACAGTTCAGAAACATTAAATGTAATTGGCTTCAAGCTCTGTTTTGCAAATGAGGCAATAGACTCATCAGAGTTGGAATGTCGAGTCCCAGGAAATGCAGCACACAAGGACTTAACACATAATTAATATTTCATTCTGACAGGATTCTAAGCTTTTGACTTCTTCATTTCTTCCTTTTTCATATTACCCATACCTCTCTGATAATATTTACATTGCCTAATAGAATGCAAATAATGAGCTTTTTTAGAAGTCAGTGTTTTAATCATATGCTTACAGGTTAATCAGTTGTTTCTCTGTAAAATGATAACTACCTTCATAGCTTTTTTTCTCTCCCTTTTTTGGAGAAATTGATGAAGTTATCTATTCATAAACCTAGTGTACATATGCAGTAATGAAAGAATCTGCAATTGGCATGATTGTAACTAACACCTCCTTGACAATCCATGTCACTCTCTAAAACTCCTTTAAGCTTGAGAAAGCGTCCTAGACCAGCTCCCCAGTGGGTAGTGAGTGAGTGTCTGTGTGTGGGTGAATCTGGCTGCCACTGTATAATTTTGTCTATGCTGGTATCTGCTACCTCCACATTACATAGATATGAGATATGTGATAGCCAGACAGTGGTATTTAGTTAGAAGTCAGACCTGTCATTATATGGCCACCACGCTCAATAACTGGTGGCTTGCATAAGCAGAATTAAAACATTAGTTAACAAAGGAAAACTTCAAATCCAGACCTCTAAACCTGAGATTCATGGATGAGCTAAACCATGTTACATTTTGAAACATGACTTCCCAGCTAGATTATTCTGGGTGTGCACTGTGTAGTTGGAGAGCAGTCCCCTGGCCTTTATGGACTAGCTGCCAGTAGGACCTTCCCAGTCTATGGGTCATGCCTACCCCACACATCTCCAGACTCTGCCAAATGTCTCCCAGGAGCGATTCTCTCCTCTTCTCAAGAATATTGTGATAAGCTTAATGTGTATTACACTGTTTTCCTGGGAGGCTTATTACCTATATCATATTCCTACAAAGGAAAGGCTTGAAATCAATCACTTAAAACCTTTCAAACAATCTTGAAACAACCTGTCTCCAGCTGATGCTGCCTAATTAAACGGTGCACTCGAAATTTTATTATGAAATATATTCCTACCCATTTATTACTTCCAGCTGCTTTGAAAAGGCACATCACAAAAACTGTATCTGGGAAAGTACGTACTTCAAAAGTTGCCGGTCCCAGATGGCAGTTTCCTAAAATAACTGTCCTCTGTGGAGACTCCAGAGGTCAGTCAGTCACCCACAGAGCGTGGCTCTGGCTTCCGAAGGGTTAAATGCTGATGGCAACTCAGAACTGGGCAGGTCCTGAGAATAATTCAAAAGGAGCTGAGTTTTAGAAAGGAAATCCAAAGGTTGTGCAGATAGATGTTAAGGTTGATCATAGGTTGGGGAGTGGAGTGGGTAAGAGGAAGGGAAGGGGATGGGGGTGGGGTAGGGGGTAATGAGGGTAGTGGAAAGAGAAGAGAGGGTAAGAGGAGGAGGTAAGGGAGTGGGGAAAACTCAGGGAAGAGGACGAGGAAAAAGATGAGAAATGTCTTGAAAGAAGTTCCCAAAGGTTTGCAGCTGTTGGGAGAGGCTGACTAGAGGAGTAGCCTGTCTTCCTTCACTCTGGCTTGCCCCCACGGAATCCAGCAGCCTCTCGTGGTGTGTCCAGCCTTCTCATTCCTACGCCCACACCCGTCATGGTCTCTGTCCTCCAAAGTGACCACTTCTCAAGAGCCCCTTAAAGCTCACAGACATCGTTCTACCCATCTCTGAGGCTACTTCCCATCCTGGTCCTCATAAAGCTCATAAAGGCTGCTCGAACACTGTAGCCCCAGACCCCCGTGCTTGACCCAGAAAAGCAAACAGGGGTCGGGTGTGGCCTCCAGGTCCCCGGGGAGCTGCGGAGAAGGAGAGCAACTTTCTCCCTGGATTCTCAGTCTGTCTGCAGCCCCCACTCTCGCGCGTCCAGGACTACGCGGCGGGGCCGAGGGGAGGGGACAGCGGCAAGGGGAGGGCGGGGAGGAGGCGGCGCGTGCCTCGCTTGCCAAAGCTGGAGCCGGCATCCACGGTGCTCCCGGGCCGCACGGCCACAGCCGGCGGGCTCTCCGGACGGGTCCTCCTGACCCTCCACCGCGACTCTCCAGACTCGCCTCGATCTCCGTCGGGATAGTGGCGAAGGCAAGAAAGATAATCTTCGGTGCCGCGCTGTCTCCACCAGGGAAAGACAGCAAGTTGTGCTGCGCCCGGGACCTGCGAGGGACCGCGGCCGCCGCCCGGCCGGGTAAGTAGCGCGCCCCGGGGCCCCGTGCCCTGCACCCGGGTCTTTCTGAGCAGCGTGGTTCAGGGGCCGTCCTGTCGGCCTCCGGGGGGTGCTACCTTCCTTCCCAACCTTATCTGTCCCTTTCTCAGAGCCGGCTGCAAGAACTTCCCCATGCTGCTTAGCATCCAGAGATCATTGTGTGTGTCCCTGTGTGCCCCAGGGTGCGGTGGGTGCGTCTAGCAGCTTTGGGGGGGGGGAGGGTGATGGCTTTAAGTTCATCTGGACTAGGGCAAGTCACTCCAGCTGAGGAAAAGCCCTCCACCTTCCTCCCACTCCCCACCTTTACTGGTAACCCCCAGTCCAACTCAACTTCAGCCTCTGCTCACAGCTGACAAGATTTTAAAAACCGTAGCCAGAGGGAGCTCCCTCTGGGTAGAATCCAGAACTGAGGGCAAGCGAAGTGGAAGTGTAGGAGATAAGAGTTTGCTGTAGGTTCTGAAGCTGGAGTTTGGAAGCAGTTTGCAGATGGAAGCCGAGGGTGGGTGGTCTTCTGTGTTCTTTGTGGAGAGTGTGGTCAGGTGTGCAAGTCAGCCCACCTTGTTGAACCCCTTGAATAGCTGCTGACTTTTGACATTGGGTATTGGAAAAGTGTGAGTGCCCCGTCTGAAATGACCAGGAGGGGAGATCACTGAAGTCAACGAGTCAAAATAGGAGTCGTGAACATCAGACACTTGCATTTGCCCGGGAAGATTAAGGCAGGAGGCGTTCTCAGCGTTATCGAGTACTGGGAGTGTGTAGGTATGGGTCTATCCAATGCGTACATCTGGATGGCGAATACTGTTAGTTAAATTTACAGTACTCCGTAACGGGAAGACATCCCCACCATCATGTTGTTTAGTTGGCACACTCAATCTAGTGATGCCGAGAAGTTGCTAGAAACTAAGTGTGAACTTGCAATCCAAATAAACAAACTATTGCATGGCTCATTTTATTTTAATATCCGGAATTAGGTCTCCTGCTAGTAAAAATGCTACATTGCTTTTAATGTGAGTATGTGAAATGAATTCACTGGCTTGGCAAATAGAAGCCATTCGTTTCTTTAAGTAAATAGCTGTCAGAGTTAATTTGGGAGCATTTTTTTTTTTTTCAGAAGATAAAGACATGGAAGAGCTTTGTGATCTTTTGGCAAAACTTGTATAGAGATGCGTAGGGAGAGAATTAGTTCTTCCCGTTTTTGAAGGATTGAAGGAAGTTTGAAGTTTCTTAACTGAAAATCATGGAGCTTCTTGAGACATATAAATAAGCTAGGCATACTTAGCTCTCACTGTTTCCTGTTCTGTTTTACCAGGGGCAGCCATCATTACTAAAGCATGAGAAGCTGATCTCGGTAAGACTGAAGACTTTTTACAGCAAGTAGCTACATACACCTTGAAGAACTGTGGATTACCTGGGAGTTTCTAGTGACCACACACCTTCTTTCACCCCTTCGGGACAATCACGTTGGGTCCTCATTGCACTGCCTGTTGGAAGATGGCATCCAGCCTGACTTGTACTGGAGTGATCTGGGCTTTGCTTTCCTTCCTTTCCGCTGCCACCTCCTGTGTGGGGTTCTTCATGCCTTACTGGCTCTGGGGATCTCAGCTAGGCAAGCCTGTGTCCTTTGGCACTTTCCGGAGGTGCTCCTATCCCATACACGATGAGAGTCGGCAGATGATGGTGATGGTGGAGGAGTGTGGGCGCTATGCCTCCTTCCAGGGCATCCCCAGTACCGAGTGGAGGATCTGTACCATAGTGACAGGCCTGGGCTGTGGCCTGCTCCTCCTGGTGGCTCTCACTGCCCTTATGGGTTGCTGCGTGTCGGAGCTCATCTCCAGGACAGTAGGAAGAGTGGCTGGGGGAATCCAGTTCCTGGGGGGTAAGTGACTTTGACAAACTTGAGTTGTTTCGATAGAATCTCAAAGCAGTATTGAAAATTATGTTTCATTTGTCTACTGATGCAATTGTAATTGGCATTTGGAATGCAAGAAGAAATAGATCTGAAGAGGTCATGGGTCTCTTGACCCAGGAGATTTTTACCAGAATACTTTTACAGTGTCAGGGTTCTTCATGCCTGTTCATCCTTAGATATATGCATCCTTGGCCTGCTGGGTACAACCTATGTGACAGAAACATGTATGGGCTGTTTGTAACATAAGCATTAGGGAGATAGTTGGTATTTCAAAGCATCTTGGTCTTTTTGTCCAACAGTAGAACCATGGCTTGTCTTTACATTGCTAGACACTTGAGGTCTTTAGAGGCAAAGACTTTGTAGAAAAATGCAAAAGGTGTTTGATTCAATATTGTGATCATGAAAACCCTGTAAGACTCCTGGTGGATACAACACTGACCCTTGTTTAATTTTATGCTACAAAGTTTCAGATGTGCAATTTCATCTTGGCAAGTATATTTTTCACTATGTTACAAACTCATTTCTAGGCTGATTACAGTGTGAGATCTTAACTTCTCTGGTAACTTTCTTCAGTGAGGAAAAGAAAAGAATACAGTGTTTAAAGAATGGTGTGTGCTGTCCCAAATGCACTGGATAGGCTCAGTAACACCAGACGAGGTCTGACTTTCACTTGGCGCTCTTCCAACAAGTATTACTTCAATATCTCTGCTCATATGGTTCTAATTGCACTTTATATATTTTCCACCGGGCCTTTTCACCTCCATCCTTCAACCGGACTGGCTGAACTTGTCTGATTTACAATATGGCCTGGTGAAATATGACAGCCTACATAAGTGGTACAGACAGAAGGGAAACAGGAAGCTTGGAAAACCTGGGAAAATATGTACATAACTTCATAACAAAGGAAAAGTGTAAAATTCTTCCACTTGATATTCTTCTTACAGTCTTTGGTGAAGAATCCAGAAGAAGAAAATTTGCCCTTACAATGACCATTTTGAGTCATCTGATACAGATTAGAGAACCTTAGTGCCTTATCTCAGATTATTTATCATAAAACTTTGGAAGTAAGTGTGCTGAGAATGGGTATAGCAAAGTGGCTTTGTGTTTCCAAGCAAGACTTAGATTTATGTGCACTCCTTTGTTTTCCTATCTGGAGTTAGCTTCACTGGGGTTTCACATCTTAGACTCTGCTGGGGGTGGGGGTGCTTGGGGGGCTGTCAGTCTCTCCTCCCTGTTTCTCTATTCCTTTATTGACTTTAATACATATGTTTACACAGAAATGTAGTAAAACTCTTAGGAAACAGGGAGGTTGCCACTGAAAGTGGAACTATAAATGCAGTGTTTGAAAACTTGTTGTCACGGACTTTTAGAGCAGAGCTAACGCTAGGGAGATTGAGAAGAATCTTTTTCTTTAAGAACAAATGGAGTTTGCTGGTGTTTTACTTGGCTCAGGGAGAATGCTTAGGCAGTTTCATTTTCTCCTCTTATGGTAAATATTACTTTCCATTTTTTTTTCATTTTAGAGCAGAGACTGCTATTATTTCTGGCAGAATAGGAAAATGCTTACAAAGAGAAATCAGCTTTTATTGATTACCTTTAACCATGTAATGAAGGAAGGCCACAAGAAGTGAATCTGAGACCCAGGAGACTTCTCCTTCCCTCTCGAAGCTGGGTATAGATTTTTTTGAATTATGTGGAGCTAACTCTTCATTGTATAGAATATCCAAGGGGACAGACACTTGGGAAAGTTATATATATATATATCTCCATGCTTTGCTTTGTATATATGTTTCATAATATCATGTATAGATTTTTTTTTAATTATATGGAGCTAACTCTTCATTCTATAGAATACCCAAGGGGACAGACACTTGAGAAAGTCATATATATTTTTGAATAATCATACTTTGCTTTGTATGTATGTTTCATGATCCCCTGCTTGGTAAGAGTTACTGACTTTAAGTTAGAGATAAATATCATTGATTGGCTCTTTCTTTCCCTTCCTTCCCTCCCTCCTTGCCTCCCTCCCTTTCCCCTCAGTTTTGTTCTGGTGTGTGCTTGTGTTTCTTTGTGGTTTGTGTACATATACAGGTGCCTGCAGGGGCCAGAGATGACATCAGGTATCCTGCTCCTTTACCCTCTGCCTTATTCACTTGAGACAGAGTCTCTCACAGAATCTGGAATCAGACTAACAGCCTGAAAGCCTAAAAATGCTGGGGTTTTGGTATATGTACAAGAAAGCCCGACTTTTCATATGTGCCAGGACTTGAACCCAGCTCTTCACACTCATGCAGTGGGTGTTCTTTCCCATCTCGCCAGTCTCCAGTAGTTGGCATTGCCTTATTTCCTATACATGTTTCTTAGGTCAGGCAAAAATCTGGTAGTAAAAACCTAAGAGGGTTATTTTTAAAAATCTACCTCTTAAATAGATGTGCCTGTTACCACAGAAAATTGTGAATTTAGAGCTAAAAAGTAATGTGGAGCATAGAGAGAGTTTGAAAATCTGTCGCTAACCACCAACAGCCAATAGGAGAAGAGATGACAAGACAAAATGCCTTCAGAAGATTTTTCTCCAGTTGTTCACTACATAATTGTTTTTTATTTTTAAATTCACAAAACATATATGGTTAGTAGTTTTATTTGATTCTTCATAAAGTGGGTGAGTATTTTTAAAGTCCAGGAGATGGCAAATCAGTGAGTTCTGAGAGTGAGAGTCTTGAGATTAGTGTCAGCATGTAAGAGCATTTAGGAGACTCTGCCGGGAAAGAGACAGACTCTCTTACTAAAAATGAATCTCCAAGAAGGGTTATGTTTAGCTAAAGTGAAGGTTGTTCCAAAAACAACAGGAAGCAGCGGAATGGCAAGATACAGAGGCATCCTGCTTCCTGTTGCCTGCTGGGTCTGGAGTCTGCCCATATGGTGTGACATTGGGCAGTGTAACCCCTGCGGTGTTTTGGAACAAGGTAAAGGACAGAGTGTCAACCTTGAATTTGAGTATTTCTTTGATGGCTGATCAGCAGTTAAAATGTCTCCTTTTAGCCAATAGACCAACATGAAATGAGGACTTCGGTATAAAGACCTCTAATCTTGGGACTATTTCAAGAGATGAATAAGTGCCACATTCCCTAAGACAACTTGTAGGTGAACTTTATTGCTGCTATCTTTATTAGAAGGCATGCTTATGTCATAATTTAAAAATAGTGAGTTTACTCTTTCTCTAGTTTTTAAAAGGCCTGCAGAAAGGCTTTGGAAAATATAATGTATAATAAAACTGTTAGCTTGTATGGGGTATGCTTAGGACACTCTGAAAAAAAAAGATACATGACTTCTGTCTCTCTCTGTCCAGTATAAAATTGTGTAGCCATTAAAGAACACACACACACACACACACACACACACACACACACACACGCACACACGCACACATTTTAGGATGGTAAATGGTTGACTTCAAGGTCTTAAAGTGAGTTGTGCCATGAACTTGTATAAGCTCTGGTAATCTAGCTATAGAGGGTTCCCACCTTTGCATTCTGGTTTTTGTTGGGTACATCTGGGTTGCCTTGTTCTTGTTACTTTTTTCTGGAATTGGCTTTACATATATAACATGTTTATGTGTGGAGAGCTTTTGGGGCTGCCTGGCAAGAATCTGACATTAGCCAAGGACAAGGAAACGGGCTTTAGGCAGGAATGGACCATGACAGAGAAGTAAGTTCAGGCAGGACTCTAATTTTAGGCTAAAACAGAGAAGTAATTTCAGTCAGGCTTTTAAATCTTAGGCTAGAACAAAGAAGTAGGCCTCAGGCATGAAAATGACTTTGAGCTAGGACTGGAAAGTAAGCTCAGATATTTTTGTCATCCTGATAAGCCCTTAGAAACAGTGATCACAGGAGTGATCACAGGACTTTGCTTACTGCCTTGTTTGTTCCTTGACTATTTGCATCTATTGTATTGCTAGTTCCTCAACCTAGAACTGACCCAAATACTTGCATGTAATTAAAATGTTTTAAAAGCAAATTGGGAAAAAAAATCCCACCTTCAGCCTCAGAACTGGATGGAGTCTTGCTGCAATATTGCCTAATTGTCTGTTTTCTTTTTAATCCTCATTCCTGTCCTGGAGAACCTGTTGACTGACTGAGCTGGCTTGGTCATTTATGATATCTATGTTATATAAAACTTCTCTTCATTTATCTTTTTTTTATACAAGAAACAAGATTTTATAGGAGGAAAACTAAAACCATGACCATAGTTTAGTCTCTGTAGTTGGCACATAGTGGGTCTGGGTCTCCAGTAAGGAATTGTTCTCTGAGATGGCCCAGGCAGCCTCTGGTCAACTCCATACCACCATGGACACCTTGTAATGGTCAGGTCAGGAGGGTCCCTGAGGAGCCACATTTGATTGGTGAAGAGTTTCCTAGTCTTCACCAGAGATACAGAAGAAGATGATTCACTTTTCCTCAGTGGTAGGACTTTCTGGTCACCCAGTCCCACCTTTCCTCACACCTGTCATGTGCACTGATAACACACAAGATATAAGATTGATCTGGAGACAAAGAGAGTACATGGTGGGAGCAAGAAGACACACTATGTGGTATGACACTAACAGTGCCTGTCAGAGCCTGCCTGCTCCAAGTTCTAGGTTTCTTATATGCAGGAATGATGGCACATTAGCGCTACTCATTCATAAAATCTGCAACACCAAAGTGTGTATAGTCATACCTCATAATGTTTGTGAATGGCATGTTTCCTGTAGCCATTGGTGACAGCCTTAGTTTTCACTTGAAGAGCTTTTCTGAGCATTGACCTAAGACTTTTTCCATTGTTTGGATACTTTGCTATGGAGAGTCCAAGCTTCTCATGCAGGGATTCAATGTATCATTGTTTTAGTTCTATGATAGGCCTAGAGATATCACCAGGGAGCCTATTCTCCATGAAGAGTCCAGAGCTCTGCTCCAGAGAGTGTTCATTTCAGTAGGGCTAGGCTGAGCCCAGTTAGAACAGGTTAACAAGCTTCTCCAGGGACGACACACCCCATTGGTGCACAGAACCCTTGAACAAGCCAATGCTACTTGCTGAAACCCTCATACTTTACTATGTGTGAGTCATATTACATAGGTCACAGCATAGAGTACATAGGTGTCAATCTTAGAGCCATCAAATTTGTTATCTGGGAGTAAGATTTGAGATGAAGTACATTAGAATTGGTGCTATGGAAACAGACCTGTTAATTCAGAGATTTCCTTCGTTATATTATCCTGTTCTCCTTAGGTGATAGTTACCCTAATACATGTAATTAAAAAGCAAAATAGAACCAACTGTATTTTTCCATTCTATACTTTGGGAAAGATTATATTTTGAGAGCTGTGCTTGAGTCCTTCACCTTGAGATCTTGTGATGCAACCTCATAATCTTTCAGTTTATGAATCTTAGGTTCTTGGTTTCTATTGGGGGAAATTGTACTCAGCTCCACCCCATCCCTAGTTTGAGTTATTATTTTTCTTTTATTGTTCTAATATTGCATATCTGAGATAAGCAATAATAATGACAATAATTCTTTAAAATGACAGGATATGGGGTTATCGATGGCACAGGGCTGGCTATATCAGCAGCTCCACAACAATTGTCCGTTTAATTGCTGAGATTTCTGACCTGCTTCAGTTCCTCTGTTTTTTTTTTTTTCAGAGTGGAGAGTCATGTGATTTTTCTGCTTACCTGCCTTGTTGCCACCAACTAACCATAGCTAGAGACTACAGAGGCCAGAGTCCCTAATGGGTTAGTTAGCCTCACTAATATATCAGCTACAAACTGGTTTGTCACAGAGTGAACTGACTGAGGAGTGTGAATTAATAACCATTTGTTAAAAAGAGCTCAAGAAAAACAATTGAGATCCTTACATTTTTTTTCTATATGGCCTCACAAGACCCACACAATTTGCATACTACACTGAGGTACCATTGTCTGCCATCAGGACTTGAACCTTCTAACTTAGCCAGAGTGGCTCTGTAGGTGTGTGTTAAAATCAGAAAAATAATTATACCAGACCAACAGTTTTCATCCTTGGTGCCTTTAGAATTGACCTTGTTGCTCTCTAAGTACAATCCTCAAGATGATCTGAGAAACATTAGTATCTGTGTGTTCCAGGATGTCTTAACAGGAATAATCTAATTAGCAGGAACAAGAAGAGTTCAAAGTGGTTACTCATGAAAATGATCACATTACATTCCAACAGATCTTTATAGATCTTTTGGTGTTTTGGGGCATATACAGTTTGGGGGAGAATGGACTGCACATAAAGTATTTAACTTGGGTTCAATCCGGTGAAGAAATCTGTGGTATAATTTTCATTTCGCCTAAACTAAGCAAGTAGCTCACTCTTTTTATAGATGAGAACACCACATTTTAGAGCAATACCAAAAAGATTCCCACTTTTTAAAATCAATTAAGCTACAAATACTATTGTTCTCCTATTAAAGTGTTAATTAGATGCTGCCCTATGGAGGTGGAGAGACAGCTCAGGTTGATGCTCTTGCAGAAGACCCGAGTCTAGTTCCCAGCTTATTGGGCTGGTTACAGCCCTCTGTAACTCCAGCTCCTGGAGATCCAGTTCTCTTTCCAGCACCCTCAAACATGTGCTCATGCACACATATACACAGAAACAAAGATAAATCCTTTTATAAGCTATTTTATATTTTGAATTCAGAGTTTCTGACCGTGATCAGTACTGAATCTTTTAACCCAGGTGAACAATTTGAAAGTTTGTTTTATTTTATATGTGCAGATGATTTGTCAGCATGTTTATCTGTCTGGGAAAGGCATTAATGTGGCTGTCTAACTCATCTATCTGTCTGTCTGTCTGTCTGTCTGTCTGTCTGTCTATCTGTCTATCTGTCTATCTGTCTATCTGTCTATCTGTCTATCTGTCTATC
>NW_021604597.1:3536561-3539073 GCF_004785775.1 Grammomys surdaster
GTCTATCTGTCTATCTGTCTATCTGTCTATCTGTCTATCTGTCTATCATGTATGTATGTATGTATGTATGTATGTATGTATGAATGAATGATCTATCTATCTATCTATCTATCTATCTATCTATCTATCTATCTGATTAAGGGAATATAACTGTTTCCATTTTGTATGATATCCTCAAATTTACAATCAGAGAAAAAAAGACATTATACCTCTAATTGCAAAAATTAAATTGCAAATGTCATTCTCACATAAAATCCTAGGAAGGGAAAGGACAAAGTCAAATGTTAAAAATAAGCTCTTATTTCTGGAGTCTTGCAAAGTGCCTGAGAGAGCTGTGATAACAATTTGCTATCTGCTGCAAACTCAATATAATACAGGCAGGCTCTTTGAAAGTTTTTTTTTTTTTTATTTTCAGAACAGCAGATGTTCGCCTTGTGTTGAATATTGATGTTAGCATCTGCCATCAAGATGTCCCAACTCTAGTATCAGAAACTGTGCAAACAAATGTGCTGACAGGGCTAAGAAGCTTCCAGTATCCGCCCAAGATTATTTGTGTACACCCTTTGGGTAGGTATGACAAAAGATCAGCCCATGGTGTACTTATCCAAACTCAGCTTCAGATCCCAAGTCCTTTGCTATGAGAGAGATAGGTAGGGGCAGGTGGGCAGGCAAGGATACACCTCTGGAGCTCTGTGATGCTTTATTGATGGTCAGATTCCCACTTTGGAAAGTATTTTACAGAATCATCCTGGCCACTGAGTTTCTACCCTCTCTTCATGCTCTAGGGATAAGGGTCATCTCTGTCTTCAATTTCCTTCTCTCAAACCCTCCAATCAGAATTCTTACTGGATTATGGAACCCTTGGATGGCAATTCCTCTGAGCTGGATTCTGCAAAATATATGAGGCAAAGAGGAAGGTGGGTGAGGAGATGGGGGACCAGGGAGCATTGGCAACTGGTTGTCACTGACAAGATAGAGTAGCAACGGTCTTTCTGGTTTCAAGTCCAAGTGACACCTTGAAGGATGCTGTCATTCATGAGGAGAAAGATATCTACAGATTTGGACAGCAAGGAGGTCAGCTCAGCTTGGGACATTTTGTCATTCAAACTCTGGTGGGAGTTCAAACTTCTCAAGGTCCAGGGGGAAGTTGGGAACATTGAGCATGGAGCTTAGAAGAATGATAAGAATTAGAACACACACAATTACAAGAATTGTGGTTTTGAAACTTCCTGTAAAAAGACATTTCTTCTTTTATTCTCAAGTAGGCAGAGCTTTCCCATCTCACACTCTCTTTTACCACTGGCTGTGCTGGCTGAAAGGAGAGCTTCTAGCAGCGCCTGACTTAGTGGTGGATGCTAAGCTTCCCCTGGAGAGTGCCAGCTGCTTGGCAGTTATTATGTGATGGTTCAAGATCATAGGGGACTTTTCACTCAATGGGAATAGTTTTTGCTGTCTGGAGTAAAATGCAATGGAAATCAAGGTGGGATAAAATCATTTTGCATAGTGTTCATTAACAAAACCTTAGGGAAGATAGAGTCTAGAAATGTCCAAGTACTGGACAAAAGGCAGAAAGGTGAAGGGTGAGTACCATAACTGTTTGTAGGCTTTTTTTTTTTTTGTCTCATGCATAAAGATGGTGTCCTATTTTGATCCCCTGGTGGAAAAAAAAAGTCAGTTCCTTCATCTCCTCTCCACTGGTGGCTATCCTGATTATAGCCTCTTGTAGGAGCCATTTAAAATTCAATTTGGCTGCCCGAGCCCTCGGTGCTCAGTGGGTTTATTAAATGACACAGCAGTGACTTCTCCTTCCCTGCGTGGCCCCTTTTGATACACGTTTGACTTTGCTGTAATTTCAGACAACTGTGCTCTGTGTGCAGTGGCCTCACTGTAATAGTGTTCCAGTCCAGTTAAGGCAGAGCCAGAGACCTGAGTCTGAGCGAGTTCGAAGACAGTAGAAATGGCATAAAAGAGATGTTTGCTTTTCTCTGAACTCTTGCTGCCAAGCTTGTTAGGCTTGTAGTGTTTGGCAGCATTTTATTATTATTAATATTATTATTATTATTATCATTATTATTATTATTGGTGTTACTGTTAGGGTTGTAGTGTTGATGGCATTTATTTTATTTTATATTATTGTTTTGGCATTACTGTTAGGGTTGTAGTATTTAGTGGGCTGTTTTTGCGGCATTACCCACAGCCCAAGTACAGACTAATATGTACCCCACGCAAGGTATGTTAGAATTACATGGAGTCAGATTCTAAAACAAAGTCTTCATGAGCTAGCAAGTAAAATGAAATATTAGTATTATTTTCTCATGTTAGCAGTTCTTCAGGTACTGCTCACTGCCTGTGGGCTCCTGTGAGAACTGAGTAAGCAGGACACATGCGTCAGCCTGATGTCTCTGACCCCCACCTCCATTCGTTCAGGTAGGACATAAGAAATACTGACTCATTGAAGCTTTAGTCTATCTATCTATCTATCTATCTATCTATCTATCTATCTATCTATCTA
>NW_021604597.1:3539083-3554792 GCF_004785775.1 Grammomys surdaster
CTATCTATCTATCTATCTATCTATCTATCTATCTATCTATCTATCTAGATCAAGCCTGATAAAATAGATTCCCGATAAACGACGTCTATTACTGATGGGCCACTGAATAAATTGTTACTGACTCCCGCTGTGTGCTGCTGCATTCCAATTAGAGCAGAAGCAACAACTGAAGCTGAGTAAGAACACCCCACCAGAGAAGAACCTGGATCCACAGCACTGAGGAAAAGGCAGGCAGGGAGGAAGAGAGCATGAAGGAGAGAGAGGAGAGGAATGAGCTGCATTTTCACCTGTTGCTCTTTACTGTGGTGCAGCACGGTAGCTCTCCTGTTGGTTTGTGAAGTATTAGTATTGTGAAATATTCTCATTTATTTATTACTTATTTATTATTAGTTATTACATCATTTATTATATATTATTATTTATTATGTATTGTATATCATTATTTTATTACTATTATTTATTATTTCTATTATTTATTTATTTTATTAAAGACATAAAAGCTCCTCCTTTTATGCACATGTGTATATGTTGGTATCTTTTTGATCACTCTCTACCATATGTATTGAGATAGGTCTCTCCATGAACTAGGGCTTGTCTCTTTGCCTGGTTTTGCCAGCCAGCTTGTGCTGGTGAGTCTCTCCCTCTGTCTCCCATGTACTGGGATGTCATGGAGTCACCAATAACCATCCAGCTTTTCATGGGTCCACAGGCTTGTGTGTCAAGCACTTTCCCTGCAAAGCCATCTTCCCGAGCCTGAAATTCCATCTTTTTTGTTCAGTGTTTTCCTCCCACAGAACACAGTTTGGGATGCCCCGTGGATATCTGCAATGTTCTCAGGGTCCACACAACTGTGTCTGGCACTGTTTTGCTTCTGCACAGTGTTGTTAATGTTCTCAGTTTTACTTTTCAGTCTTATCTGTGTCTTCTGAGAGACACTTACTGTGTCTACACTGGGTGTAGAACTCAGGGCTTTGTACGTGCTGAGCAAATGCTTTACCTCTGAGCCATACCGGTACCAAAACATATATTTTTTTTTAATTCCCCACCTCTCTTGCATTACATGTATTTTTAGCCTGATAACAACTTGTTTGCATTCATGAAGAATTCAAAATTACGGTCACACACTTTGAACCTAGCAAGAATATCTCGTACTAAACTACTGTTTTCCCATTTAATCTTGAGATGGCACAACAGCTTTGTGCTTGCAACTGTGATGGGTGGAAGAAAAGGATCCAGGGTCTAACCCCGAGAAGTTTGTAAGCTCACTGCTCTGGTTGCTAGACTCTTTCCTTCAGCTACACTCCACTGTTATTCACAAACAGAAAACTTCGCACTGTTCCCGAGTTGGGTTGTCACTCTGTCTTCCCGGAGTGATGCTCGCATTTGCAGGTGTGTATGGCAGTGATGTGAAGGTCAGAGCTCAGCTTAGGCTTTTTGAGAGCTTGCTTTTATGATCTTCAGGGGAACTGAAAAATTAAAGAGAAAATAATAGATCTTTAAAAACTGTCACAAGTACAGTGTAAGAGAAAGATACTTGGACACTGATGTTAGAGATGGGTCATGGAAATTCACTGTAAAGATGAGTCATTTTAAGACCAGAGACTGAATCCTGGAAACGAAAATAAATTTTGTCTCAAATGTGCTTGGAGATAGTTACTTCGTGTGATATGCAAATTGTATGTAACTAAACTGTGCTGCTATTGCAGTGGCTCAGGTGCGCATTCAGTATTGTTCCCAGTGTCCTGGTACACTTAACACTGTGGCATGGCACAGAGTCAGCCTTCTGCCTGGGCTCCCTCTCAGTTTGTTTTACTCCTCCTATCTCTCTCCAAGTCTCTAAGAGAATAATCTTGGCCCTTCATTTCTCAATTGCTCCTGTAAGACAAGGGCTTCCTGTGATGCGACTCCGGGCCCACTGTTGATGGCAGGAGCCTCGGATTTCTTGTTCTTGCCATATCAGCAAAACTGAATGAATCTTTTAGGGTTTTCTGCGCCAAGTTCTATCTCCAGGCTTTTGAGAGCTCTGTCTTTCACCTTTAACTCCCCCCCCACACCCTCTGCAGAGGCAGCTCTGCTTGTTTCCAGACCTCCTGTGAGAACAGACTTCCCATGGATCACCCCTGCACATCTGGTGAGGAGCCCCGCTGCCACAGCTCCTGTGGAGTCTATCAGCATCCTTTTAAAAAAAAAAAAAAACACTGGAGGTGGCAAGAGCACTGTGCCCCATGTGTGTGTGACTGTCATGTGCCCCTGCTGCAGTCTCAGCAAACTGCCTGCCTCTCATTTTCCTACACATTGGATTGCTGACTCCCATAAAATCATTCAGGAAAACTTTACATCCAAGTATTTGTTGAAGCAAGATACAAATTTGGGGCTGATGATGTGCTTGGCCTGTGTTCTCGGAATTATACTGCTAAGTTCCTTTTCCTGGGCGAGTCATTTTTGTGTCTCACACAGGTGTACCTCATTGCAGGGTCTGCCATTTTCTTTTGCCCTCTATCGGTGCTATGCTGAAAATAAAGCCATGTTTAGGTGTAAATGCTCCCGAGCCACACTCAGTATCCAAGGGTGGTCTCTTTTTCTGTTCTCATTTTACGTGCATTCCTACCAACAGTCAGTGATGATGTAGTCAATGCCATAAGTGTTCCTTTGGAACAGTTCAGAGCTATTGCTTCCTGATGATCCTATCAGGAATTTCTAACAGGCCAGGGTGCTTTTATCTCATTCCAAGACATTCTCAGCCATTTACTTCAGACAAGAGCCAATCCCTTTTCTGAAAGGGTAAAATGAAGGTTGCCACTGTGTGTGTTAAAGGCAGTGAGTATCTTCAGAAGTCTTCTGATGGTCTTTGTGGACATATATTTTCTGTCAGGCTGCCAAGGTTTTCGGTGCTAACCAACATTTCTATTTGAAAGGATTAGCGAATCCAAGAGTTAGTGTTGGGCTATGGAAGGATCCTGTAAGCGATCCATTGATCCTGATCTGTGCAAGTGCCTACCTATTCCCTGTCCTACCCATATGGAGTGATATAATTGAGTTCCTCCAAGCAAAACTGAAGCTGTAAATACAAGTAAATACTGAAGCTTGAAATTCTATCTCTAGTAAATACTTCAATTGTTATTTTTCTTTGGGATCAACTTTGGAAGTTGATACATTGATTGATTGATTGATTGATTGATTGATTGATGTCAGGGTCTCATTATGTAGCATTGACTTGATACATAGATCAGACTGGTCTCAAACTCACAGAGCTCCACCTGCCTCTGCCTCTAGAATGCCAAGAGTAAAGATATGTGCCCCCGTGCCTGGCTGACCAAAGGTGGTTTATGGAATACCGTATAGCTCAGCCTGATGCTTGGAAGCTGCTGCTTCAGCGACAAGTGGGACTCCTGAGTATGTGCCTTGCGTGTTGCACACTCTTTCACTTGCTCTGTGGAGTAGTCCACTTCCTCTCTAAAATAGGAGCTTTTCCAAGTTTAGAAAGAAGTTTCCTGAGCCCATCAAGTGTTTACTGCTTTTGTTTTGCTTGGGATAACTTGCTGTATCACTGCATATGGGGGGGGGGGAACAGCAAGCAGGCTCTCGCTGTAGCATTGCGTGGCGGGAGTGAGGGGGCAGGGAACAGGCGGTACTTGGGTAGATCAGTTAAATGGCGTGTTTTTGCTGGCTTAGGAATACGTCTTCTCTAACTGCTCTGTGTACCCCGTGTTCAAGTGTTACGGGTCACCTTAGCACTTAAACATCACTATTCCCGCCTTCTCTTTTTTCTTTTGACTCAGGATAATGAGTATGTCCTGTCAAACTGAATTTCTCATACCTGTAGCACATCTAACGTACTGAGATTTCATTATTGATTGATTGACACACTGATGGACAAACAGATAATTTTGAAACTGGGCATGGTGGCGTGTGCCTGTGATCTCAGCACTCTGGGTGTTGTGGTAGGAGAATTAGGAGTCTGAGGCCAACCTTACCACATGGCAAGTGTCTTTTTCAGGGTTTCTATGTGCAACAAAAACACCATGACCAAAAAGCAAGTTGGTGAGGAAAGGGTTTATTTGGCTTACACTTCCAGATCGCAATCCATCACTGGAGGAAATCAAGTCAGGACCTCAAGTAGGGTTGGGACCTGGAGGCAGGAGCTGATGCAGAGACCATGCAGGGGTGCTGCTTACTGGCTTGATTCCCGTGGCTTACTCAGCCTGCTCTTATAGGACCTAGGACCACCAGCCTAAGGATAGCACCGCCCATGATGGGCTGGGCCTCCCCCATTGATCACTAGTTGAGAAAATGACTTACAGCCGGATCTCATAAAGAGGCATTTCCTCAGCCGAGGCTCCTTCCTCTCTGATGACTCCAGCTTGTGTCAAGTTAACACACAAAACCAGCCAGGGCAGCAAGTTTGCAGCCAGCCTGTGCTATGAATAACAGGACGAGAAACAACTACTTTAATTCTATTAGTTGAAACAAAAGGGCAATTGAAAAGTGATATTTGTATCTCTAACACAGAACGGGTGACATAATTTGAAGAACAGTCAAAATGGACACAGAGGCCTCTAAAAAAAAATTACCAAAATTTTTGAAAAGGCGATAGAAGAACAAACTGAGTGATATCTTATCCAAGATGGACATCATTCTACTCTTTTTAATGTAGAAAGAAGATTAGAATTTGTGTGTGTGTGTGTGTGTGTGTGTGTGTGTGTGTGTATGTATGTATGTATGTATGTATGTATGTATGTATATGTATGCCTGGAAGTGTATGTGGAGGCCAGAGGAAGACTTTGGGTATCTTACTCTATTGAGCTCCATTTTCTTCATTGAACCTGGAGCTAATTTGGCAACCAGCAAAGCCTTGGAGATCCTTTTCTTATGTCTGCTCCCTATGGTGCTGGGGTTATAGGCAGCAGCAGAGTCCTAGCTTTTCTTGTGGTTGCTGGAGATCTGGACTCAGATCCTTACCTTGGGAAGCAAGTCCTTCCCCTGATCTGTCCCACCAGCCCCCTGTCCTGTAAAATGAATGGACAAATTTCTAGGCAGTGGTAAGAAAGCTTCCTGCTTAGGCTTCTGGACTAGGGAGAATGAATGTTTATGCTCCTACCTGTGCTGGCACAAATTGGCACTAATGCTTAATTTAGCCTCTTTGACATGTGCCTTGTATCAGTAAGGATAGCATTTAAAGTCTTACACCTTACCAATCAAAGCAGCCTGTTTTCATCCACAGCCCCAGGATTTTTACAGGCTTTTTGCTGTATTGCACAGGTAAGTCAGCGATTTGGCTCTAGTCTTCACAAACTCTGGTAAAGCTATTATTAAAGCAGTGGGAAGTGAACTAAGTTCTACTCTAGTTTTAAAAACAACATAAGGATAAAATGAGATAGTCAGAGTCTCTGGTTCTACGATTAGGAAAGAAAGCTTCCTGTTTAGGAAATCCCCCCGGAGAGGTTTAGTTTACACAAGAAATTGAACTGTAAGGCAGGAGAAAGCGATGTCTCTTTTAGGACACCTTGCACAGTACATAAACTTGAATAGAAAGCAACTATTAGCCACTCTGTGATCTCCATAGACTTTGAGGTAAAGAAGTCTTCACTTCATATATCAGACTACTTTAGTAACGGATCCCAAAGAATGAAAAATTTCCCAGAAATACCATGATGAGGAAAGAGCAGACAACAAAACTAGCAACCCTGGGGACATCCAGAGGACCTGGCTGTCCAGGAGAAGGTCCCCGTACAATTTTGATTTTGATAAGCAAACAGATCACTTTGCAAGACAGAGAAAGACTGACAGATCGGTGATAGGCAGGGCCACACTTGACCAGGGGCACTTATTTACAGATACCTCCTGAACTTTATCTAATGTGGACTACCTGAGAAAATTGCCTTGGAGTGAGTCACTGAATCCTTTTCCCATAGTGGCCACATCAATCAATTGTTTTTCCCCTTTATTTTACTGTGGCTTGTGGTCACAGATGTAGTTAGTATAAACCTGGAAGCATCTATGGTTTATAAAAGAAGTAGAGGAAGAACATCTCAAACTTCACCTCTTATATTTTATATGTATTACTTATAAAGTTGCAAAATGACTAACTCTTAGAATGCAAGATTATTTCTGATATTTCTTTTGTGGGATAAAATACAACAAAGGTATATTGCCATTTTATTTAAACTACAAATATTTTGTGAGTCATATAAAACAAGAGATTAAGAGCTTTTTAATTTTCAAGCTCAGAAATTTTACCATTGCATCTCTATTTGCTTTTCCTTATATGGTGTGCTGGCTAATTTTATCTGTCAATTTGACAAATCCAGAGTCACCCATAAGAGGGATTTTATTGATTGTTAATTAGTACAGGAGGACCCACCCCACTGTGGGTGGCACCATTCTCTAGGCCAGAGCCTGAACTACGGAGACAGAAGCAAGCTCATTGAAGTCATGTGATTATCTGCCTCACTGATTTCCCTCAAATGATGGACTATAATGAAGAATCATAAGCGAACAAACTCTTTTCTCCTCTAAATTGTTTTTGGTTTGTTTGTTTGTTTTTGGTCAGGATATTCCATCACAGCAACAGAATTGGATCTAGAACAGATGGAGATACTCACTCATAAATATTAATGCATTTTGATTATTATTGAGTCCTTAAAATGATTCTATTTGCTCCACATTTTAATTAAGACTCTTCAAGTATATTATAACTCTAGAAAAAAAACTCCATGTAAGCCATTTTTGGGGATAGGGGCCATTGAAACAAGGTCTCTCTGTTTTGTCCTGGCTGTCCTGGAACTCAGTGTTTAAACCAGGCTAACCACAAACTCAAGAGATCTGCCTGCCCCCTTCCTAAGTACTGAGATTAAAGGCATATGTTACCATACCCATTCCCAAGATCATTATTTTTAATAATCTATATTAAAAACGCTAACTTATAAAAAGCTAGGATCTTTTTATAAACAATTGTATTTAAATTGTAAAATAATTCATTTCCCCAATTTTATTCCCTTAGTATTTAAACAAGAATGAATCTGTTTCCTATTTTTATCTGTCCTAATGAGGAGGAATCCTAGTTAACTTTTTGGAAATCAAAATACAGAATTGTATTCAGAATTGTTTACCATATACTTTTAGAAAATTTCAAGCAACAGTGTTATATATAGCTTTCATTAAATTTAAAAGACAGATACAATGCATTAAGTTTTAGACCTGACTATCAAAAGTAAGTTTAGACATTTGTGGTCATTGAACCAGTACAGCGTGTCTCACCTTTAACATCCTTCATTACTTTCCTGTGAATTCTGATCTTCTCACCCAGAGTCTCTTGACTTTAGTGCTTAAAGATTATGTGCCTGGCATGGAAGGGAGGAACAGGCACTAATAGCCACTGTCCGAGTCCCCAGAAATCTTCCTGTGCTGGAGAAAGATGGTTTTTCCACCAAATGTTGATGGCTCAGGCCTCAGGTTCAGGCAAGATGTGGCTATCTGTGTGAGGGCCAAAGCCAGTACACTGAATGATCTGAGCAGAGAGAAAAAGACAGGAAGTGGGAAGAGTGGAGGAGACAACACCTCAGCACACTTTAGATGTGAACACAGGAAAGTTTAAGTGGCCAATCAGACTTGGTGTAAAAAATTTGTCAGTGGTGTGCTTTGCCAAAGCAGAGGTAATACTCTGAAAAGTTAGAAGAGGCACATACTTACCTTATAGTGTTTACTAAGTTCATAAAACCTGAAATTCAGATTAGGACTTCCTATTTCAGATATAAGTAGAAGAGTTCTAGCTGGGCTTTGCATTGCTCCGTATGCACAAGTTTCCTTGGACGATAAAGTCTTAGACACTCAGCTTCCTAAGTGTATTCCTGTCAGGAGCAGCCTTGCTGCTTTGAGATGGAGATCACTTTGTAATCCTGGGCCCTTTGCTTAGAGGTAGTACTTGTCCCCCTCTAAGATGAACACAGCCTGGAGCATCTGAGATGGACGACAGGAAGAAATTTTGACTTGTAATGCAGAAGGAATGTGAAACACAAACAGGATAGAAACAATCTTGTAGTGCTTTCCAAATTTAATTTCTAGGGTGAAACAGAGTTGAGAGGAAGATGACCAGCTGAGAAATCTAACTTCTGGAAATGATTTAAGTTCAGTTCAATTTTTGTCTGAGTATAGTAGGCGCTTGGAAACTGCTTTTGATAAAAAAGCACTAACTCTTCCCTGAGGTCCACAAAATCACTCCAGGCCTGGGATATTTGCCTTCATGTAAGGACTCTGGACAGATTCTTGCTTGACTTTGCATATACATGGTAGTCCTTGAGGAGTGTCTGTCTACCTGAACTGTATCAACCCCTTCTGAGGCTGCAGACACAGAAGTCAAAAGTTCTAAGTGTGTGTGTGTGTGTGTGTGTGTGAGTGAGTGTATATGAATGTGTATGTATGTTAGCATGTTTATGTGTATGTGAGAGTGTGTGTATGTGAGTGTGTGTATATGTATGTGTATGTGTGCATTTGTGTTTGTGTATGTATATGCATGTATAATGAGTGTGTGTATTTGTGTGTGTGAGTAGAAGTGTGTGAGTATCTATGCGTGTATGCTATTAAGATTGCTGAATCAGGACCTCTTGCTCTAAAACTCTGGCTAGTTATATTAATACTCTCTGTGTCGCTGTCCCTGTCTTGCTCTGTCTTTCTGTCTCTCTCACACACATGAGAGAGAGCCACACACAGCATTTTACTCTATTTACTAGCTTTATATCTTTCTATAGATCTGAATTGAAATTGATCTGTAGAAGAAGAAGGATTTTAGATCCGAGCAGTCATTGTTCTGGGAGAAGCGAATGATTGTGCCCACTAAGCTCTACTCAGGCTCACCACAAGCTCACATTCCTCTGAAGGATGTTTTCCTGACCAAAGTTTACACTGTGCATCCTCCTTTGGAGTTATAATGGGTTATTTCAGCTTTCACAAAACATTGCATAAAAGGCAGTAGTTCCCATTCTAGGTTGTTACAAACTATGAAAACGTATGCCAAGACTCCCATTTTAAGGAACAAATTATCCTCCTCATACTGATTTCATATATAAAATTCATCATGATTTGACTTTTATGATATATAACATTGGCAAAAAGAAAAAAATTCCCCTCAGCCAAGTAACTGGGATCATTTACTCGAATTCTCTCTGGAGTTGAGACATAGGGAGAAAGTGGTTAAGAATGAAGTGTGATTTTTGTTTCTCTAGAGTAGAAAATATCGTTTCCCTAAGAGTCTGTCAGTAAATAGTACTTGGGGCTTCATGGGCCACATTGTCTCCATGAAAGGGGTTCTCCTCTATGGGAAAGAGTCTGGCGATAGTTTGTGGACAAGTGACAGTTGTATCTTATAATTAAGCTTTATTTAAAAAACAGGCTGCAGGGAAGATCAATGGAATAGAATTGAAGACCCAGAAATGAACCCACACTCCTATGGTCACTTGATCTTTGACAAAGGAGCTAAAACTGTCCAGTGGAAAAAGGACAGCATTTTCAACAAATGGTGCTGGTTCAACTGGAGGACAACATGTAGAAGAATGAAAATTGATCCATTATTATCTCCTTGTACAAAGCTCAAGTCTAAGTGGATAAAGGGCCTCCACATAAAACCAGATACACTGAAACTAATAGAAGAGAAGGTGGGGAAGAGCCTCGAATACTTGGGCACAGGGGAAAAGTTCCTGAACAGAACACCAATGGCATATGCTCTAAGATCAAGAATTGACAAATGGGACTTCATAAAATTGCAAAGTTTCTGTAAGGCAAAGGACACTGTCAATAGGACAAAACAACAACCAACAAATTGGGAAAAGATCTTTACCAATCCTTCATCTGATAGAGGGCTAATATCCAATATATACAAAGAACTCAAGACTCCAGACAACCAAATAACCCTATTTAAAAATGGGGTATAGAGCTTAACAAAGAATTTTCAACGGAAGAAACTTGAATGGCCGAGAAGCACCTAAAGAAATGTTCAGTATCCTTAGTCGTCAGGGAAATGCAAATCAAAACAACCCTGAGATTCCATCTCACACCAGTCAGTATGGTTAAGATTAAAAATTCAGGTGATAGTAGATGCTGGTGAGGGTGTGGAGAAAGAGGAACACTCCTCCATTGTTGGTGGGACTTCAAGATGGTGCAACCACTTTGGAAATCAGTGTGGCGGTTCCTCAGAAAATTGGACATAGCATTACCTGAGGATCCAGCTATACCACTCCTAGGCATATACCCAGAAGACACTCGAACATATAACAAGGACATATGCTCAACTATGTTCACAGCAGCCTTGTTTATAATAGCCAGGAGCTGGAAAGAACCCATATGTCCTTCAACTGAGGAATGGATTAAAAAAATGTGGTATATTTACACAATGGAGCATTACTCAGCTATTAAAAACAATGAATTCGAGAGTTTCCTAGGTAAATGGATGGAACTAGAAATTATCATCCTGAGTGAAGTAAGCCAATCACAAAAGAACACACATGGTATTCACTCACTGATTATTGGATATTAGCCCAGAACCTTGAAATGCCCAAGATGCAACTCACAGGCCACATGAAGCTCATGAAGAAGGAAGACCAAGTGGGGGTGATTCGGTCCTTCTTAGAAGGAGCAACAAAATACTCAAGGGAGCAAATATGGAGACAAAGTGAGGGACAGAAACTGAAGGAGGGGCCATCTGAAGACCTTTCCACCTGAGTATCCATCCCGTGTACAGTCACCAAAGGTAGATGCTGATGTGGAAGTCAGGAAGTGCATGCTGATAAGAGCCTGATATGGATGTCTCCTCAGAGGCCTTCAAGAGTCTGACATATTCAGAGGCAGATGCTCACAACTAGCCATTGAACTGATAATGGGGTTCTCAATGGAGGAGTTAGAGTGAAAACTGAAGGAGCTGAAAGGGTTTGCAGCACCATGAGGAGAGCAACAATACCAACCAACCACAGCTCCCAAGGTCTAAACCACCAGCCTGGGAGCACTTAGGGAGGGATCCAGGGCTTCAGCTGAATATGTAAGAGTGGAGGGCCCTGCTGGGCATAGGTGGAAGATGAGATCCTTGACCTCATGAAGCCTGGACGCCCCAGGGGGTGGGAATTTTGAGGGTGTGGAAGTGGGAGTGGGGGGGTAGGTGGGGGTTACATCCACAGAGAGGAAGGAGGAGGGGTAAGGGGATAGGGGTTCCTGGGTGGGTGGGGGATGGGGTAAGAGGACAACATATCAAATGTAAATAAAACATCCAATAAAAAACTTAAAAAAAAAAAAAAAAACAAGGTGCAGGTTAAATTTGATCTCTGTTTTTGTATAATTTGTTGGCTCCTGTCAGCAAATCCAGCCTGGAAGCCTGCTTTTTGTCTTTTTTTTTGTTTTGTTTTTTAATGTCTTAAATTTTTGTCAGAGGAGAGAAGAGTAGAAGGAAGAAGAGGGGAAAGGATGGCAGGGGAGCAGGGAGGATAGGAGGGGAGGGGAGAGGAGTGGAGGAAAGAAGAGGGAAGGAAAGGAGGGCAGGGGAAAGGAAGGAAGAGGGAAGGAGAGGAGAGGAAAGAAAGGAGGGGAGAGGATGAAGAAAGAAATAGACCTTATGTGGTCTGCAACGCTTAAAATATTTATTTTGAATTTTTTGGAAAAACGTATTGTGACTCTAAAAGATTGCTTACTTCTTTCAAGTTATGTTTGGATTTGGGGGGGTCTTTGTCTATTCTGTTCTCCTTCAACTTCAATAATAGGGAATAAAGAGAATTTAGTGCAGAAAGTGTGGTCTTTATAGTTTGTAAAATTTCGTACTTCAGGGTATAAACTGATAGTTTTCTTTGGTTACTTCTTTCCTTTGTTATTTAATATTTTATAGAGATTTAAAGATTTAGTTTTGCGTTATGTGTATGGGTGTTTCGTCTGGATGTATGTATTCAACAATGTGTAGAGTGTTTGTGGAGATCAAAAGAGGGTGTCTGATTCCTGGACCTAGAGTTACAGGTGGTTGTGAGCCACCATGTAGGTGCTGGGATCTGAACGCCAGTCCTCTGGAAGAGTAGCGAGTGCTTTGAACCACCGAGCCATCTCGCCAGGCCCTTTATAGGAATATATTGTCTGATCTTGAAAAACCTGTTTCTAAGTGAGATCATTAAAAAGCATTCCCTTTCTGTTTTGTGCTTTAAGATTGGAGTCTCCTAGCCTGTATTTGAGACATCAAGGCTGTTTCAATAGCTGTGATGTTCTTGATACAATGCAAAAAACACTAGTTAACATGTGGTCATTCCATGGCTACTATGTGAAAGGCACCAGGTTAACTATTTAGCTAGTATCTCCTTAGTATAGTAAATAAAGTTGTAGTTGTAAACCCACGTTTTAGGGGAAAGTAACAAGTAACAAGTCTAAAATAACAGCCAGAAGCAGTTCTATCCGTTTTTTCCTTCAGCTCTGTTTTCAACAACCCTTGTTTGCTGTCACCCCAACCTCAGTAACCTGAAAGGGACCCAGAACACAGGCCACACACTCCACCACTGTGCCTGTTTCTGCTATATAGAGATGCTAATGTTTCCAAACGATGCTTGAAGTTTTAGCAAGTAGAAAACCCCTAGTTACCAAAAATAAATAAATAAATAAATAAATAAATAAATAAATAAATAAATAAATGGACTAGAAAACTTAGCAGTGGTAGGCTCCTTTGTACAGCTAGATACCATTTCCACCCAAGAGAGCTCCATCTGAAGGCACAATTCTTTTCCCGTCATAACAAAAACCATGTGTATGGTGCTTCACACTAGAGAGGAACATTGCCATTAAAAAAAAAAAAAAAGTCTCTCAAGTTCCCAGAAGTCATTTCTGCATTTGTTTGCATTTGTCTTTCAGGGGTACCTCTGGGCATTGCTGATTACAAATTGAGTTAAAATCTAAACAAAATGGCCTGGGTGCTTTTCTGCCTTTTATTTGACAGCCATTTTTCTTGTAGAGTTATTATTCTTCATATGACTCCCCTCTGCCGCCCCCTCCCGCCCCCAGCTGGTTGACCCAGCAGAGGGACAGAGGGTAGGACCTATTCTCCCCCCAGCTCAGGGTGGTGGCCCAGGCTGTGAGTCAATACATTGGAATCTGTGAGCTCCAGAGGGATGATCTTCATGTAAACGGTTCTTCAAATCTCAGAAGAACAGCTTCCAGCTTCACACTCTTGAAGCTACTCTGCCAGGAATTTGCCAGGACTAAATTGTACATGAGATGTATTTTTCTAATAAGCAAATGTTCCTTCAGAAAATACCCAGCACTGAGGACTAACGCTCCTAGCCTCCCATGGTTCCTGGAAACTGTTAGTCTCTTTTCTGCTGTGTTTCTGTGACCATTTCCTCCTCGTTTAGTGGTTTGCTTTCTGTCCTGTGGCAGTTTGCCAGTGTTCCATCTTATTTTAACAGCCACCTAAATATAAAAACCACGGCACCAAAATTGTAACTGAGGCTTCGTTTTGCAGTAACAATTGTATTATCATATGTAGCCTGCGGTGAGCTTGAACCTAGCTTGATTCTAGCCTTTCTTTTTGACTGTAGTGCTAAGAATTGACATTCTCTCTGATATGCCCTGGGCTCTCCTTTTCAAGAAAGAAGTTTTTGCCATTCCTTGATATTGTAATGCAACTTTAACCTCTTTTATAACTTCTCCAAATTTATCCTCCTTTTTTTTATAGGAGATGAACTGGGTAGCAAGCATATCAGGAGACAGTTTGACTTGATTCTAAGCAAATACTGCATTTTATTCTTCTATGCTCAACACACGCCTTTGCTAAAGATACAACCCAGGACCAGTGCATGCTCCGTGAGTCCTCTCCCACTGAGCTACACCTCCCATCCCTGAGTTTCATCTTTTACAACCAGTACTGACTATTTTGTGAATACTCTTGGATTGTAGGAATGTAGGAGAGTTATATAGTCTTTAGGAATGCCACTCATTTGACATGGTTACTCTGTATGAAACAAAGGTTCATTTTGCTTATCATGGATGGGTGTTTGCCTCACAATATCAAGATATAATAAGGAACATAGACAGTTCTTACAGATCCTTGTCTCATGAGACTTTTAAATTTTTTTCATATTGGTACACTGCCTGAACTTCCAGATGAGAATTAGATGGTCCCTGGAGACGAGACAAGCATTCTTGATGGTTTGTGAACAGAAAGGATCTCAGCTTAAGTATGCACATTTAATCTCCCACCAGTGTTTCTTTAACCTCATGTCCAAACTCAACTTGTATACACTTGGCTTGATGCTTCCAGCTTGAATAATCTAAAACTGTAGAGTTTTACTGCACAGTTTATGGAGATTTGGTGGTACTGGTTATTTTCAGTGTATAGTTGACCTGGAGTAAGATGCTACATGTGATGTCTTATAAACAGATTAAAAGACCATTATTTCTTGCTTATGGGTCTTGGATTGCATGAGCCTTGTGTGGAAGTTCACAGGTACATAGGTGTTTGCTGCTCTTGATGGCTTTAATGTAGATAGATGGGTGTCAGTCATTCATGTTTTCCTTGACTACTTCCATTGGGAAGGAATTCAAAAAGGTCACCGCATTCAGTCATGGCAATGTGTATCATGTTTCATCAAATACTCCTCACTAAACACTCAATGTTTGCCATGGTACTAGATGTTATATGCAGAGTATACTAACTAGAATTAGAACCTGGCCAGAGCAATTTACATGCTAATCTCACAAATCTTCGATGTGTCTCTTTTTATTAAAAGACAAAAACAATTTCTCCAGAGAAAACCAGTTCACAAACTCCCAGATTTGTAGCAATCCTTTGGGTACAATGATGGGAGCAGTTCCTGTGTGTCTGGTGTTCTACCATGGACCTGACATGATATTAGAGTAACTTGAATTTTAGGGCGAAAGCCAGGATTCCAAAAGCCCAAGTGATAAAGCAGTGAGTGTATTTTAGCAACAGTCTCTATGTGCCTTTTGTACTATAGGTCTTACATGCACATTGCAGGATTTTGATTGCCTTTGGGGAATATACAGCAAGTCTCTATTCTTTCATATGACAGACAGCCCTGGGAATGCTATCTATTAGCCTCCCCTAACAGGAAAGGCAGAGGTTCTGGGAAGAAAAGGATCACGCCAAAGTCATTCTTCATTTTCTTCTCAGTTCTTTGAATTAGCCTCTATATTTTATGACCTCAAATTATTAATATAATCTGTTACCTGGCAGGAACAATAAAGTACAGAGACATGACAGTAGATTAATAAAGATCTGATGAGGAGCAAAAATCTCCTGATCACTCTATGAAATGCTGTTCCCAGGGTAGCAGAAATTATGGTCCGAGCCCCATGCCTGCGCTTGCTTGTCTGTTTTACTCTTATTAGCCGTGAAGACATTAAAAGATGTCACAGTGCTGCTTTGCAGAATGCCTCTGTGCTGCTGACTTGCAAACTTTGTCCTCTTATTTCGTTCTCTAACATCTGTTTTGACCCGTGTAAGTCACTTGTCAACCCCCTGGACTCATTCATTAGAGTCAACTAAGAATGTGTTGCTTTGTTGGATAATTCTCATTTATAGTCTCTCTCTCTCCCTCTCTCCCTCTCCCCCTGTCCCCCCCCCCCCCCCCTCCCCCCTCTCCCTCTCCCTTTCCCTCTCCCTCCCCCTCTCTCCCTCCCCCTCCCTCCCTCCTTCCTTCTCTCTTTCTCTCATATTGACCTATGTCTTTTATGACTCACA
>NW_021604597.1:3555192-3598076 GCF_004785775.1 Grammomys surdaster
CTTCTCTCTTTCTCTCATATTGACCTATGTCTTTTATGACTCACAATGAGAAATTTTTTAAAAAAATGACTACCACCCCCCCCGTGGTCATTACCAGTCATCATTTGTGCTTATGCATAAAGTACCTTTTTTTCTCTTTGCATACCCTCCACTTCCCCTCTGTGTGGAATTTATTCCCCCCTTGGTGTGTGGGGACAAATTAAGTTCATAACAGTCATTAATGATAATGGGAAGAGTATATAAATCTTTGATGCATTGAAAACTGAATGGTGCCCTGGTGGGTCTTTTTCTCTATCTTTCCTTACCAGAATTTGTTTGACAGCACATACACTAGGTTGTGTTAAGTACATTTACTCATATTTTTCTCCTTGTTGTGGGTACATAAAACACACACACATACACACACACACTCACTGGCATTGTACTTCTCTCTTTGTCTGAAGATTGCCTCTTACTGCTTGGTATCCCCATGAGAATGAGAAACTGATTTGGCTTATTCTACTCGCCATGTTTAATACTCAACACAACATTATGCTAATAGTGGGAGCTCGATAAGGTTTTATGAGCACAGGAATGAAAGAGTCCATGAACATTAAAGCAAGTAACTACTCACCCTGTCTGGACATGATCCTAATGCTAAGATAAATACTGTAAGAGCAAATGCATAGATGTGAACCCTGGGTTCCTATGGGAACCCTGTAGGGAAATGACTGGAATTCAAAATTTAAAATTAGCTAAGTTTGGCGCTCATCCTGGCAATCACTGACTGAGTTTTGGGGAAATTCCCTCAAGTCTTTAGCCTCAGTTTTCCCATCTTTGGCAGTGAGATGATAGTTCTTGGCTCTTAAGGGCTGGCATGAGAAGCCCTGGAAATGTTTCCTCTTTGACTCACAGAACATCATCATAGTCCAGTCCTCCTAGGCTACGTTTGAAGATAAACAAGATCCAACTGTTTTCATCCTGATTTCACAGACTGTGAAGCGGGGAGAGGTGTTTTCAAGGTCTATAGTCTACACATACCCCATGAGACTTTATGAATATGGGATCTCCTGTTTTAGGTTTTGGAAGGGCCTGAGATTCCTGTGAGACTGATGTTGCTCGTCCATGGAGCACAACTTGAATAGGCTCTAAGGAGTGGTTAGCAAGCAATCGTGCAGAGCGGGGAGTGCTGTAGTGGTCTTCCAAAGGAACAATGGGGGCTGGAGTGATGCTCAGTCAGCACATGCTTAGCACTGATACAGCTGGGTCCAATTTTCAGCACTGTAAAGCACCAAGCTTGACATAAAAGTAGACTGAGAAGGAAAGCTGGAGCTATTCCTAATGGGGAGGAGGCACAAGCTTGGCCACACTGACTAGAAATGGGCAATCTGGGTCCTGAAGAGTTGCAGTGATTTTTCAGGCAGAAACCCAGAAGGGTTTTGATTATCCTGATGTAGACTGTAGCTAACTGCAGCGAGGGAGGAAGGACAGCTAAAGAAGACTGCGGTAAGAGAAGAGCCTAGAAAGCTAACTTAGAGCCAGAGGAGCGACAATTGGCTCTTTTGCAAGGCTAATCCTGGGAATCAGTGTAGAAATTAACTAGTTAAGTAGGAAGCAGAAGGTTCTGTAGAAATATTGCACAGTATATAGAGAACTGTTGGGAAATTTTCATCACAAGGTAGATTGTGCTTGGATACTCAATACTTGCAGGGAGTAAATGCCCTTTGAAAGAGTAAGACTAAGATGAGGGGCAATTGTTTAGCTTTCCATAGGCTTTGGAGACAAATGGAACAGGGATTGAGTCCTCCCATGGTTTGTCATGGTAAATCTTGGTTCTTAGCTCAGTTAAATGAGACATGCCTAGGAGATCAGAAAAGTACACCTTGTGTGTATCTGTTAGAGTGGGTATCCCCTGAGAGAATTAATTTTGGGGAAAGCTCTGACCTGAATGTGAATAGCAGCACAACCTCTTAGGCTCAGGGTGCACAGAAAATGGAAAGGAAGAAAGAAAAAGTCTGCATAAGGTGAACTATTCTCCCTCCCGCCTTTCTGGCTACCACAATGTAGGCTATTTTATTCTGTAAGGATAGATGGAAACCTCAGAAATCGTGAGCCAAAATAAATCTTTCCTTTCTGGATTTCAGTTGACTTTCTGGGCATTCTGTCAGTGTCAAGAAAGGCTAACACATAGCTATATAACCTTGATATAAGTTATTAGTTTTCTGACCTTATTCTTATAATTACAGTGAAGGTAATAAATACTGTCACCCTCTTCTGGGCTCTATGGGTACTGCTCACATGTGGGACACAGATACACATGTATGCAAACACTCATACACATGAAATAAAATAAATCTCTTTTTTAAAAGTCTTTAGGAGCTGGAGAGTTGGCCTAACGGTCAGGGATATTTATTCCTCTTGCAGAGCACTTGAGTTCAAGTCCCAGCATTCAGCAGTTCAGAGCCACATTGTAGCTCACAACTGTTTGTAACTCTAGTTCCAGGAGATATGGTGCCCTTGTCTGACTTTTATGAGCACTGCATGCATGTGGTGAATATACATACACGCAGGCAACATTCATACACATAAAATAAACCTTAGGAATCATCAACACATATAGGTGCCCACTGTTATCATGACAAGAATATTATACTAAGCACAATACCTAAATTAATATCATAAAATTTGCATTCCTTTATGTTCATTGATATGAGCACTAGTTTCAAGAAACTGATGTTTAATAAATTCACTGAAGCTTATTGTTATGCTCATCTCTGCCAATCACTTTATAGATTAAGGACTCGGTGACTATGGTGATTCTGAGCCTTTTCTGAAGGTCACTGAGCTGCTTTCTCAAGGAACACCAACAAGAAGTTTATAGAACTCCCTGCTGAATACAGTTGTTTGTATCTGAAAGCATCTATTTCATGAGTCCTAGTACTAATGTGTCATTTTCTCTCTTCTCTTTGGAGAAAAATGCAAAAACTTTTTTTAAAAAAAATAGAGTTCTATTTTGTAAAGTTTTACTGTATGCATATGCATAAGCATTTCTTACGTATATAATTCTGCCAAATGTGACAGACAGTCAAAGAATTAGACGAGAAAGATGCTTCTGGAATGTCTTGATTCTAATTGAAATTAGCATAGTTGTTGTTGACAGTCTTTGGATCAGAAGTGGAGCATCTGCTGCTGTATTGTGACACTGATGTGAGAATTTTGAAGGAGCCAAAAGTAGCTTCATTTTGTGCTGAACTTTCTGTTTTGATCTTGGTCATAGGTATTCATTTGCCCTAGATCTTGCTATGTTTCTTGGTCAGACAATTACATTTTTTCTGATCACATCCTCTCTCCTCTTAGAAACTAAGAACATTAATTTATTAAATTAATATTATATTTAGGAATATAATAATAAATTAATATTAAATTTACCGTATGAATCCTGTGCCGTATTATTATGGTGTTTGAAGGGCACAAAGATTCAAGAGCTGTGTGGCCAATGGACTTACAACCTTCTAACATCCTGACTAAATAGAGATTAAGCTGCAATGGAGATCTTATCAGGATGGAGGTGTGGTTACAGCATTGAGGGAAAGGTCAAATCTACCCAGGATGCAAAGAAGGGCACGGAAATGGCAGGATGCAAGCCTACACAGGATAGTTCTTAGTTGAATCAGTTCACTGAAGGTCATTAACAGAAGAAGAAAGAGGATGACACCATTTCAGAGTGTTGAGATATGAAAGCACATGGATTCCTTTGGCGGTAACTCCAGTTTTAACAGTACTAAAGAAGTCCAGAGGGCTGCAGTAGCGAACAGCAAGAAGAGAAAGTTGGCATCAGATGATGGAGAATCTTGGCATTCATGCTAAGCGCTTCAGAACATCCTGTGGGATCCTGGGAGCTTTTAAGGTCCGTGACTTGAACTTATGGGATGATATGTCCTAACAGGTATTTTAGTAAAATAATGATTCTGATTTAGCAGGAAATTGCTGCCATGATTAAAGAATGAACTAAAATGAAGCAAGGAATGAAGAAAGGAGGTCTTTTAGAGGGCAACTGGTGAGGGGCTATGCTAGACACAAAGGATGGAGAGACATGACTCAAATGACCCATAATGGGAAGAATGGGAGAGGGACAGGCTGGAGTATAGTGACTAATCCCAAGTCTTAGTGCATGGTGATACTGAAGACAGAAAGTGCAAGAAGAAGAAAAAGACACAAAACAATTTGAGTTTCAATGAGCAACTTGGGACTGATAGTGATTGTAACTTTATCATGTGTGCTAAGCTGTCCCCACATTTAATGCCTTCAAACAACAATCATATGACAGCTGTGTTCATGAGGTTATGAGATGGCCATGTGGTTCTTCTAAAGTGGCCTGGCTTAGGTTAGAATTACCTTCCATTCACAGGTCTATCCTATGCAAAGAAAGAGTCTAGTCTCTGGCTGACTACCCTGGGCTGACCTCAGCTAACATCTTTCCTCTAGTCTGGGTCTTATCACACAACAGGCATGTTCAGGTTTGAACAGGCATGATTGCAGGGCAAGATCCCAATGTGAAAACGGCCTTTGGTGAGTGAGTCTCTGTACTGAAACAGTACACATCCCATGACACTCCCCTAGCCAAAGCAAGCGAGCAGGATGTTCAGTTTCATAGGACAAACTACAAGTTTACATTCTATGTCCAGGTAAGGTTGCTGCTATAATCAGTCTACCAGGATGATTCATAATTATTAGGTGCTTATCAAAATATTTTAAAAATTATATTCCATTAATTCAATTCATCTACTTCCCAGAGAAAAATTAAAATAAATGGTGTTCTAATGTGGGTATAAAATTGTTGAAACATTTACTTAATTTCCACTTTTTTTTTGTTAGACATACGGGAATACTATTCTGCTTTCTCTCTCCTGGTTTCCTTAGACTTTATATATCTGCATTTAGTTTCACTAAAGTCTCTTTTATGTGGAAGAGTATACTGACAAGCGATCCTGCCAGTGCAGTATCTCAAAGCATCATTGACACTCCTGACTACCATTTCTAAAAAGGCATCCACTGAATAAAAGTGTTTGAATGTGTCAGTAAAACTGCCTGCATGGTCCTTGGGTGGAGGCCTTCAGTACACAGGCTTCATGGACTGCACAGGCTGACTTGCTGTGTTGCTGGTGCCTTATAAACTCTGGTAGTACAGCAAGGTGTGCTTTGTCCCAGTGACTTGACTTGAGTTTTATTAATCATCTGTAGCTACCCCATGCAGAGCCTGTGAATAGCTTTTCCAGGAAAGACCACCTGCAGTGAAAATATTAAGCCTATCTGGTGGACTTGAATACGCTCCTTATGAAGCTGAAATCTTTATGTAGAATAGACACTTGGGAAGCAATTATTATTAATTACAGACCCTTTCATCACATCTTTTGATCCTGCGTATGCCCCAATCCTCTCTGCTCTTCCTTCATAACAAGGATGGCTCAACAACAGCTTCTGTGCCACGAAGAACAAAGAGACTTTTTGAAAAATATCCAATTTACCAATTATCGTCACAATCATAGTCTTTCAATGTGGTCCTGTGTGTTTCTCTCAGATAATACATTCTCTTCATATTAGTGCCGACCTTTTGCCTCTATTACAGGCTTCAAGGGATGTGTTTAAAATGCCTTGCAGATGTCAAGATTGCCTTGACCATGTGTCTAATTAATTTTGATAAAAATCTCTTATGAATGAGATGAATGTATGTAGTTACTGACCCATGAAGGCACATGTACCTGACATAGGTATTCAGATTTTGTGTTCTCGTGAATTGTTTTCTGATGTTGAAATGATTATGTTGTCTAATAAAAATCAGAAACCTAGAAAGATGGTTTGGTTGGGAAAGTGCTTGCCATGCAAGCACAAAGACCCAAGTTCAGTGTCCAGTATTTGGGCATGTCCGGGACAGTGTACACCTGTAATTTCAGTTCTAGAGAGGCAGAGTCAGGAGGATGCCTGGGGCTTGCTGGCCAGCCAGCTCAGTGGGAGAACATAAACAATAGAATACAACTGAGGCTAACCTCTGGCCCTCAACACTTCATAGTCAACTCTCCACAGAGTTTATTCACATATAAGTAAGGAATTTAGTCAAGACTCAGGATTTTTATTTAGTTGAAACTTGTAGGTACAGAGAACTATCATATTAGTAAATACACACTTAACGACTATATATTCTTTAATGATCACAAATCTGACTTTGGGGAGTGGGATACTTTTGTCAGAAATAAACTATAATCCCCAAAGGTCTTCTCCTAGTAACCCACCTCCATCAACCATGTCTTAACTTTCAAAAGTTTTATAACATCTCAAAACAATGCCACAGTTGGGGACCAAGTACTCAAATACATGATCCTATGGGGGGACCATTTACATTCAAACAATAACAATGATGCATAATTTTAAAAATTCTACTGTTATTCTTGTAAATCCTTCACACATTTGCCTTTTTCCTGATAAAAAATTACATTTTCTTAGAAAAGCTTCACATACTTGATATCAAAATCTGAAATAATTCTATTTATAGCATTTCCCTTAGTCTCTTATTTGCTTCTCAAGAATACAAAGCTCACTGCTAACATACTAAGCATATGTAAACTGGATTTATTTTATTCATAAACAGTAATCAACAGAGGCAGGTCTAGTTAATAGCTTTATAATTGTTACTGGAAATGCATATTTCTACATTACCTCATAGTTATACAAAAACTTAAACAGGAGACTGAAACCACTTTAGTTATCAAAATTTAAAGACAAATTAAGTATAAAGAAGTCCTCTATAATGACTGAGATTGGTCCACTGGCCAATAAGCTTTCTGAGGTAGATAATCCAGATCACAAGCTAATATATAAATTTAAAACCATAGCACTAAAGATTATTTCTTTTCTTTTTCTTGTTTTTGGAGGTAGGAGGGGGGTTTTCAAGACAGGGTTTCTCTGTGTAGCCCTGGCTGCTCTGGAACTCACTCTGTAGACCAGACTTCCCTCAAACTCAGAAATCTGCCTGCCTCTCTGTCCCAAGTGCTGGGATCAAAGGCATGCACCACCACTGCCCGGCGATTATTTCTTTTCTGATTGAAGACAAAATTGTTTTTAAATGCCATCTTTATCAAGATGTTACTTAATGGGGCCTGGAGAGGTGGCTCAGTGGACATAAGCACTTGCTGCTCTTGCAAAAGACCTGGGTTTTATTTCCAGCATCTAAGGAATGGCTCACAAGCACCTGTAAGTCCAGCTGGGGTGGACTCCATAACCTCTTCTTGCCTTCAAGGGAATGATCTGGGGTCTGGGATCAAATTCGCGTCTTCAGGCTTGGAAGCAGATGCCTTTGCCTGTGGAGCTGCCTTGTGGGATCCTAGCCTTCTATGTTTTGATTCATCCTCTGTACATCACCAGTTCTTTTCTGCAAGTAGTCAATGAGCACTGGATGGTCATTGAAGACATCTATGATTTAACGTTTTGTTCTCACACACATAGAAGGTTGTAAAGCAACAGAAGATGCCACAGTAACAGAGCACATGTGTTAAAGTTAACAGCAAGAAAATTCTGTCCTGGGGAAACAGCCAAATCAGTTTTCACCCAAGTTTTGTTATCAATTTTTCCCTCTCTTTTAGTAACAGGTTTACATTGTGCTTCAAGATTTCAGTGAAAATAATGATTATTCTCTTTTTACCTTCCACTCTCAATGATGATAGCTAGTGTATTCTGGCCAGAATGGATCGCTCAGTCGCACACAGAAAATGGAACTCTGTGTAGTTTTCCAAAGTATTTGAACTATAAAGGAAGTGGTAGAGTGTAGTGACTAAAGAAGCAAACTCTTTTTGTAGAGCAGGAGAATGAGAGAGCTTTGACATCTTAGACATCCTCCTGATATGTGTGAAATTTTTCATCACAGTACTGGCATGTCTTCATGCTAATCAGTACCAGGAAGTGCAGAACTGGACAGGTCCCATTCAGAATCTTTATTTAGGTTATTATATAGTCGTAGATTCCTGAGCTCTGAAGGACTGGTGGTATCATGCAAGGCTGGAACTAAAGTTCTTAGCAGTCCCGAGCTCCCAGTCCACACTGCTTGTGCTTGTATAGCAGCCTGCTGTATCTTTGGATTCTACCTTTGTAAACTCAACTAAATGCAGATTAAGAATATTGCATTTGGGGAGAATGAATTGTGTCCATCCTAGCTGTACAGACTTCTTTCCTTGTCACAAGCAAAACAGCATAGCAACCATCTGCATAACATTTATTTTGAGGTAGTTTTCTATTAATCTAGGGATGACCTAAAGTACACAGGAGGATGTGTATAAGTTATATACAAATGTTACCACATTTTTTTTATAAAGAATTGTGTCATAGGAAGATTGGTTAGCTGAATAGAGTCCTGGAACCTTTGGTACCCAAGGAAGTCTGCATGGGTACCAAGGAAATAGCTATCATTTTGTTTAACTATCATCAGAAATGATTTTAAAACAATCTTTGTGTCTTCAGGACCAGTTTCCACTGCACAGATGCAGGAAGAAATAAGTGCAGACCCCAAATCATAGACTAAGAGAAAGAAAGAAATTGTAGAAAGAGGCTCTTTAGAAGAGCCCCCCAAATTGTACATCCATCACCAAACAACTGCTGAGTTTTTATTATATTTACGTGACAACACGATGCTGAACAGTGAGCTAGATAGGTAAAGGAGATAAGTCTTCCTGCAAAACCAACACAGCTAACTAAAAGCCAGGCAGGCAACTTGTGATATGGTGTGTGCGTGCATGCATGTGTGGATGCATTCGTGTGTATGTATGTGTGCGTGTATGAGAAAGAGCATGTATGTGTATGTGTGTATTTATTTTTCTATTGAATACCTCTTACTAATGTCCAAGAAAGATGTTGTACCATTCAAAACATCAAAACACACCACAGTTGGGTCTTACAAAGAGCACCCAGCATTACTTTGTGTACTTTCTGCTGGTCATTCTTTGATCTCTTCTATATTTTCTACAGTGCAATACATTTCTACTATATAACTATTATTCTGTTGAAGGTATAGAATATTGCTAACATGAAGAGTCTCCTAATTCTTTTTTTTTTTCACTTTTATCCTGCCTGGACTAACTACCAGCATGGTAACCTGCGATACACATTTAGAATGAGCATCAACTACACTCCAGATGGCATGAGGCACAAAGATAAGTAAGGTCACCCCTGCTCTCAAACAAGTCACGTCTCAGAAATAGAAGTAAACGTGAGAGAAACAGTTCGACAGCTCCACCAACCCGTACTGTAGGAAGCTCTGTAAGAGTGAAGGGGAGCACTCACATGAGCTGAGGTAGGTAGAGTTCTGCTTAGAAGTGAGGGTCTTGAGGGCTATTAGAAGGGCTTAGAGAAGCAGAGCATGAGACCAAGTGTCTCAGGTGAGGCATGAAACCTAGAAGCAGCCACAGCGTGTGGTTAAAGACTCAGACAATGCAACATCACAGGATACGGAGGGCAGCTTCCAGGGTGGCTGTCTCTATGATGGATCTCCTCGATGGGACCGTGGAGGTGGAGGATGCTTTTAAAAGCAGGATTGAGTCACCCTGAGTGGCGTTTGTTCCCAAGTGTGTGCCACAATGGCTGGCATCGAGACAACCTGCCAAATGACAGGAGACATAAACCTTTGCCAGCTTCTGTCCCCTACAGAATATGTCTGTATGATTGCTTCCCTACAGCAGAGTACTTGTCTTGGCTTTCAACCTCTACTCGAAACAGAAATCAGAGATTTGACAATTAAAAATAGGTTGAAGAGGATGTAATTTTGTTGTTTTCCCATTAACATGGTGATTTAAATTCTTAGACAAGTATTGTCCAGTATAAACTTGTTTTGTGGTAGGGTAAAACTATTTAGTACTTATAGCACTAATCAATAAACCTAAAGATTCCCTCAATGGGTTGAAACTTCTACTAAGCAGACTATAGATATCTTTACTGACCTTAGCCTACCCACAAAGCTTTTTTTTTCTATAAGAATTGAGCCCAGATTCTTATTCATACTAAGCAAGTACCCTATCACTGAGTGCTCCCTTTGTTAAATTTTGTGATGAAAATCTCACTGAGTTCCCCAGGGTGGCCTTGAACTTACAACCCTCCTACTTCAGTCTCTGGTGTAGCTGGCAGCATAGGCACCATTCCCTGCCAAAAAAAGCCTTTTAATAGGTTAGGGTGGAGATAAATCTCCCCTCCTCTTGACAACACTGACATATGTTTCAAGCTACCAATTAGTGTAAAACTATAGTAATATTTCTAATAAAGTCTGTGTTGTGTCCTGTGTGTGTGTGTGTGTGTGTGTGTGTGTGTGTGTGTGTGTAATCCTTGGAAGTGGGTTTTTAAAAAATAATTGAGTTGATTATAAACAGCCTTTAAACAACACTTAAAGATATTTTTCTTTTATCTGTCAATTTAAATGACTCCTCAAGCAATATGTAGAGTTAATTAGTAATCTATAATGTAGCATTCTTTTTTAAAGGCTCCTACTGACTATCCAATTTGATCTATAAAGAATATCAACATGAAAAATGTGATCCATACTGTATGGATTTATGTTCTATTTCATCTACTTTATGACCTTGAAGCTTGGCAGGTGTTCTACCCCCAACCCTCATATTCTATTTCCAGAGAATTTATTGGCCATCTTAACTCTGTGGGTTTATATAAAAAACAGTTAAATCATGATTTGACTTTCTTTGTATTAATAGTGAGTCTATATAACATGGCTCTTGTCTCAGTTTAAAACATATATATTTCTTTTTATTTTATGTGGATATTTGCCTGCATGTATGTCTCTACACCATGGGCATGCAGTGCCTGAGGAGGCCAGATGAGGGTGTTGTATCTTCAGGAGCTGGCATTGTAGATTGTTGTGAGTAACCCTGTGGGTGCTGAGAACTGAGCCCAGATCCTCTGAGAGAACAGCCTGTGCTTTTAACCACTGAGCCATTTTCCAGCTCCCGTATCTCAGTTTTTACTCATCATCTGATTGAAATTCCTTCAGATACAAAGTCTATTTAACTTTCATGATATGTCATAGCCTATAAAAGTTTATTACTTTTGGTTTTAATAGCAGACTGGAGCTTCTGATGTTAGGTGAACCCTTAATGGGGAGTCTGAACCTATAGTGTAACTTGATTAACTGTCTAAATATTTAATGCTGAATTTTATGTTTCTAATGTCATCTTGAAGAGCAGCCTGAGTTTGTGAGGGTCATTTTTGAAGATAATTCATTTATAGGAACCCAGAGACTCAGACAATATATTCTAATCACATACGTGTGCCTTGGTATGAGGTATTGGATCTTCTGCACAGCATCCAGACTGAGGATGGTTTACTCAAAAGCAGTGAGATCCAAATCTATTCTCTCAAGCTTGGGCCTTTCTGAGTAGTCATTGTCTAGCAGACCTGTAAGAGTGAGTTGGCTCCAGATGTGAGGAACCTGTTGATGTCTCCACTTGCCTTTTTAACTTATCTACTTGCCGTAACTCAGCTCTGAAAAATTTCCCAAGGGCCCATGTACTGGTCTCCAGCTTTGTATCATCAGGAAGTGATGACCAAACTGGAGCCAAGTGGGATGGAACTAGGTGACTGGAGACAAGTTCTCAGAGGGGATTGTGGGACCCCAGTCTCTTCCTGTTCTTTTATTCCCTAGGGGTGAGAGGACCTCCTTCCATGCACCTAACATAGTACAAACCACCACCAAAACAATAGAGTAAATTGATGAAACCTCCAGACCTCCTTTTAGGAAGATTTGTTTCAGTTTTTCATTATAGGACCAGAACAGTAACTTACACAGTGGTCAAGCCCTGATCAGGCTCAGGCCATAGAGCCCTGGTACTTGTGACCCATGAGCTAGGAGAACCTTCTCAAGAGCTGAATATTTGTTTTGTTAACTACATTTAACTAAAGATTGTTTTAAAAGGTCAGAGATACCTGCTGGAAATAGGACTAGCTGTGTAAAGAAATACTTTCAGCTTAATATGGACGGACCCCAATGTTGCTTTGGAGACAGGACTGCACATAGCCCAGGTTAACCAAGAGCTCTTAACTTTCCTGTGCTAAGAGTTTAGGAATATGTCACTCTGGTTGGCCAGAATTTCATTTTTAAGTGAAGGAATGTCTTAGAAACGCTACCAAGTGATTAAAGATTTTAAACTTCAAAGAGATGGAATAAAAATATGATTATTGAGATTTATATAGAGAAAAACTTTAAGTGAATGATTATACTAGGTAATTATAACAAGTAAGAGTTGTGAATGTAGTGTCAACGCTCTAAAATTTCCTAGCACACAAGTTTATAGGACCTCAATCTTCCTTGGCATGGAATATACCAGGCATAGAAGAATAACAGACACCCAATTCTGTGACCTTTTAGAAAATGGACTTTTGGTGTGTTTATCTATGATTTTATTTTGATTTACACCTATCTTTTTGTTGTTGTTGTTGTTACAAACTTGTGTTTTATGGCCAAGTCTAGTTTTGATCACATATCATCTAGAACCACCTGGGTGTGTTTGATAGTCCAATGTATTTAGGACCATGAAATCAGAGTTTCCAGTGACCTGATCTACCCTATCATTTTTAAACAGGAATTCATTTCAAACAAGAAGAGAACGGGAATGGGAAGGGAGGAAGACACTGTAGACAATGAATGAATTTTAAAAGGCCCAAAGAGCCCCATGAGTAGGAAGACAGTTAATTGAAATAGCAGCTGCTATTTCATGAGGCATGACCTATGATTGGCCTATGAGATTGTAGATAAGCAGGGGAAACCCAGAATTGGATCCATTACTATTTCGCTACTCAAGGTATAATTTTAACCCTGAGCCATGCACATGATTTGGATGAGTGATAGGAAATGCTGGTGAATGATAAGAAAGAAGGGGGAGGAAAAGGGGAGAGATTTGCAAACTCAGCTGGAGTCTGACCTCCCTGAAGTGACTGAAGAAGGACAGGCAGGAAGAGCTCAGAGTTCATTATAGTTTTGGTCTCAGCCAGGCTGAGTAGACTCTCTGAACAAACATTGCCTGTTAGAAGAACCTTGAGTTGGATAGGTAAGATTGATTCTCATATACCTGTGGTACTCAATCACTGGCTGAGTGCCTTGGAAGAGGAGGGCTGAAGATGTTACAACTTATCTGTGGACTGCTCTGATCTGTATCCCTGATGAAGGAGATCTGAGCGATTCAACTCTGCAGCTACCAGAGATCACCCACAAAAATAACCAGAATCATGCCTCCTTCTCTTTTGTCATGGTCTCCATAGCTTCACCTTCATCACATGGTTGCATAATTGTATTGAACACAAGACTTTAAGAATGTCAAAGAAAGACACAACAATGGATATTTCTTTAACTCTTTAGAACTTGCTACAGGGCAAACATGCTTTCATAGTAGTAGAAGTTTGCTGCTGGCTTATATGAACACGGGGCTATTACCTGACAAGCAAGTAAGTCTTCTGCCAAGAAGATGAAAAGACACACAACAAACAAAGACAGAGGGATGGGATTGCCCCGCCTTCTTCCTCCTTTTGACAAAGCATCAAGAACAGAACTGAAGTCATTAATCAAGTACTCTTTATGGATGGTTAAATATGCTTATTCTGTTCATTTATTTCTTGAATTTTTTATTTGGATTGTTAATGGTCTCTGCAAGACCCCATGCCCCCTTTGTCTTGTGCCCAGAGCTTGATTGCTTATTCACTCTAATAACCAAGAACAGGTGATCGTGACCCTCAGAAAAGGATAAAATCACCACATAAGGATGATACCTTGCATTTAATAAATCTTCAGGTTAACTTCTATTTTATTTACTTTAGCTATAAAATTTAAAACAGTACATATGTGTTTAGAGCATCTTCAGCCAGATAAAAACTGGCAGCCAGTAAAGCAGAGGATGTGTACTAACTCTGAATGCAGCCTCATCAAGCACTTGCAGTTGTCTCTCAGGGCTTTATACAAATGGCCTGATTTCCTATAAAAGTGGATATAAATGAATTTTTACTAAATTTTTTTCAATAAGAAATTAATTTTTGAGCTGGAGAGATGATTCAGTAGTTAAGAGCTCTGACTGCTCTTCGAGTGGTCCTGAGTTCAATTCCCAGAAACCACATGGTGGCTCACAACCATCTGGGATGGGATGGGGTGGGGTGGGATGGGATGGGATGGGATGGGATGGGATGGGATGGGATGGGATGGGATTGGTCTAAGACAGTGACAGTGTACTCACATACATAAAATAAATAAAATATTAAAAAGATAATTTTTAATATTTATGATGCTAGCCAAGGGCAGATAGGTAACCATTAGAGTCGCCCAGTCCCCTTGCTGTATTGTGTTCAGACAAAAATGAAGGGGCAGAGGAAGGAGATGCATGGGCCCTGACCTGCTGTGATGAGGTTATGGCAGTGCCATTAATTGAACTGTTTCCCAAAAAGGTATTGAAGTCTAGTTCCAGGTATCTGTGAGTAGGACCTTGTTTAGAAATAACCCCTTATGGATATAGTCAAGCTAGGATGGAATCATTAGGGTGGGCCCTAGTCTAATATGACTGGAGTCCCTGAAACAATGGAGAACTTTGGATAGAGACATACAGAAAAAACTCTACACCAAAGGAGGGAGGGGGTCCTTCCCCAGAGTCATGACTTTCAGCATAGTCCTCCCGAACCTTGGTCTTTTCTAGCCTTTAAACCCTGACAAAGCAAATTCTTCTTTTATAATGCCAGTTATGATAGCCAAAGGAAAATAACATGGGTAACATTTCAAGTGGAAATAATTTAGTAACAATATGAAAACATGTAATTATCACCACTGATGTATTTGAACTGGTAATGCATGGGTGTGCTGCACATTTACAGTGTTATTAATGACATCAAGTAAAAGTATCACTCTATCTGCTCAGGTCTCCTCAGTGGGTATCTGTTCTTACCATTCATTTATGTAGGACGTTCATATGCATGACAGGATATACGTACGTACATACATACATACATACATACATACATACATACTTTCCAATCCCTCTCAACAAATGACAATCTACCATTTGCATATTTGAAACCTTGATGGTTTATAAGATATTTTGAGGGTTAGTGAGAAGGCTCAGTGATTAAGAATACTTGCTGCTTTTGCAGAGGGACAGAGTTCTGTTTTCAGCACTCGTATCCCATAGTTCATAGCTGCCTATAACTTCAAAGATCTGATGGCCTGTTTTGGCCTCGTCAAGTGCCAGATATATATCCAGTGCACAGACAGACAGACAGGCACTAACATAGACACATAAAATAAAATTAACAAGTCTTTAAAAAGATATTTTGAATTTTTTATATATTAACACTTATAAAGTTGTGCAAGAAGAAATTGTTTTTTCCTTTTGGTTTCTCGAGACAGGGTTTCCCTGTGTAACCCTGGCTGTCCTAGTACTTGCTCTGGAGACCAAGCTGACCTAAAACTCAGAGATGTGCCTGTCAATGCCTCCTGAGTGCTAGGATTAAAGGCCTGCACCACCACCGTCCAGGTGCAAGAAGGAATTTTAAATTTTTACCCCAGCTAATCCTAGGAGTCTCTTTTACTTGCTTTTGGTCACTATCTGTCAGCCACACACAATCACATTTGAATGCTTAATACCAGCATGCTTTGCAAAGTCTGTTACTCCTCTTCTTCTCATGGTGTTAAAACAAATGAAAGAAGCAACGTAAGGGAGGAAGGCTTCATTCGGGCTCATAGTGTGGTCAGTCCCAGCAAGGATTCAAGGCAGCAGAAGAAAGTGGCTGCAACTCCTCACATTCTAACAGACCAGGATGTGGAGAGGGTTCCAGAAGGACAGCTAGTCAAGAGCCCTGAAAGTCAGTTCCTATTTTCTATGTCTGCTAGCTAGACCCCATGTCCAAAAGACTCTACAACCTCTCAAAAAGGCTTCACCAGCAGAGGTCCAAGTGAGCAGAAGCATGTGCCTCTGTGTGTGTGTGTGTGTGTGTGTGTGTGTGTGTGTGTGTGTGTGTGTGTTGGGTGGGGTACACTCCACATTCATACTTAACCACCACCAATGAGCCAGGAGCTTGTTATGTAAAGCAGTTGGACTTGTTGGGTAGAGGTTGGAGAGTAACAAGAGAATACCAATTTCCTGACCCTAAAGAACATCAAAGATAGATTTTCTACTGGAACAGGATCAACTTCTATTTGTGCTGTAGACTCCTGAAAAGAATGAAGACTGGCAATTTTGTAAGTAGTTGTGATTACTGCCAGATTGCCTCAAGGTGAGCCTCATAATAAAATACTTATCTCTCGTTTTTTGTTTGTCATTACTGAAAAACATATTTTTTTTTTGCTGTCATAAATCTAATTTTCTTGTGTAAGAGGTTATTCTCAGTGAGGAAAACCCAATTTTGATATTTCTGAATGCTCTAACTAAGCTCAAGACAACAATTGTACATATGTGTTTTGTATTGAAGTTGTGAGCCCATGATAGGCACAGCTCAGTGTGCTGACCCCAGATTATCATGACTATCACAGCCAGCCCTGTTTGAATTGGAGGTTTGACAGCTGGCAACAGGAGGGATGTCTCAGGGTTTAGATAAGACGTGTCCCTAAGCCCCACCATAGAAGGCTTATATATTAAATAGTTGACCTCTAGCTGGCAGCACAATTTGGAGAGGTTCAAGAAAATAGGTCAGTGGGTCATGTTCTTCTGCACTGCGTCCTGTGCTGACCCCTCATGCTGCTTCCTGGTTACTACATGGTGACCACCTTTCTCCTCTCTGCCCTTGCTACCATGAGCAGGACCATGGACTGAAACCTCTGAAGACAAGAGTACAAGTAAACCTGCACCTCTTTCATGTTCTTCTGTCAGTGAGAAGCTCACTGACACAGGAAGCACTCTCTACAACAGTGAAGAAAGTGGGGTGGGGTCCTTCCATCACTCTTATCCTGAGGCACATATGGACATAAAGAAAGCAGTGTGATTTCAGAAGCTCTGTAGATACAGGGAGGGTTAGATCCCTGCAAAGCACACCAAAGACCTCTGATCTGCGGTAGCCTCTTATGGTGGGGAGGCTTCTAGCTTTACTCAACTATCTCGGTGGAAACGCCATAGGTGTCATGGCTAGGGAGATTGTTACTGCTTCCTTTGTGTGGTGTAACCTAGATCGGTCTAATGAGATGTAGGTGGAAGACATGCCAGCACATCTGTGTCATAAGGGATAGCATATCTTTGTTGGTGCCAGAATTACTGTGGGGTACACATGTAGTAGTGGATACAGGAGCTGCCGCCTGGAGCTCAATGGGAAAGCCACATGTTGACGATGGTCGTCTCACCAATCTGGGATGCTACCGCTCTCATTAAAGTGCCTGTATTTAAGGGTGGGGGCCATTCTTTGTTTCACCAATAAAGATTGTGACCTAATTATTTCACCCCATGCCCAGATGTTGATAAGAACCTAAGCTACCTACATCCATATCTCTTCTGGAATCAAATATTGAACATAATATGGTTTTCTTGGAAGCATCCTACAGTCCAAGATTATAATGTATTTTTCTCCTTCTATTTATTCAACTTTGTGTTTCAGAAATATCTATGGCTTAAGGTAAGCCTGGCTATTGCCATGTTAGTCATAGCATGTTTTCCAAACTGCTTTTCCGAAACCTTGTATTCATGAATGCTTCTACAAAAGCAGTGAGGGGGTGGGGCTGAAGATAGTAAGTTTGAAGAAGTCAGGGGTCAAATGACTTCAGCCAATTTTTTTCGACGTACTCAATAAAGATCATCTATGCTTCATTTTTCAGAGGGAAGAATGGTGTATGATATATTCCAGTATTATTTGGTTGTGAACTCTTTCTGGAACACCTAACAAATGTTCTTACGCATTGCTAAGGGTACCAGCCTTTGGGGGTTACCATCATACCATACTTACAGGTTCCTTATTAAAGATAACCATGCATCTTAGACATTTTGTTTTAAAACATAGAGAACTTTATTTTCTTTCACATCTGATCCTAGAGAATTCATACATGAGAAAAGTAAAAGGCACAGGGCTTTATAGAAAGGAACTGATGCAGGTTTTAATTCTGACATAACATTGTAATGATGATATATTTTTATTTGTTTTATGTGATTTGGGTTATGTTTCAGATTTTTCTGGGAAAGATTCTACCATAACAAAAATAAGTCAATAAACCACTGCTGGTATTTGTTGAGCAGTGGCAGTTGCTATATTGGAAAACATCAACTGGGGCTGAGCTGTGGCGGGCGATGAATTTAGATGTGTTGTAATACCCCCTTGGAAGCCACTGGGGGGTTGAGCAGGGCAGCTGTAAAGTCAGTATCATTTTTTTCCCTTCTGCTCTTTTATCAGAACAAAAAGTGGTTTGAGCTGAACTGGAGGGAGGAAGGGTTATTGATCAGGAAGTTTCTAGCCATATAGGGGATGAGCACAGAGGGAAGATGGTTCAGATAACTTCCATACTTCCCATCATCCATACCAACACCATTGACAGTATATTTTGAGTAGATATGGCTTGTGACTTTTTAGAACCACAAACCCAGAATAGAAGATCAAAAAAGTTGAAGTGTACAAAGGGCACCAAAAGCTATCCAAGCCCAGCCTGACTTCAGTGTGGCTCTTGGCAGCTGTGTGTGAAGGACACTGACAAAGGCCACTCTGAGTTTTGGTTATGCCATCAGCCCTGTGCCACAGGATTCTCCTTTCTTTCTTGTGTGTATGGGGGAGAGGTAGAGGTCAAGCCAAGGTGTCACTTTCCGTCCATCATCTTCTTTTTCGTCTCCTTTCTAAGTTGGGATTCTGGGAGTCGAACTCGGGTTGAACTTGGGTTGTTTGCTTGTGGTCCACACTATAACAACTGCGCCACTTCCCAGATCAGATTCTTGGCCTTCTTGGGTGCTCTTGTGGCTGAAGGTTGAATGGGGAAATTATTATTTATTTTAGCATCAAAAATTTGTTCTGTAGTTGAATATCCTGTGCTCCTTATGTGATAGTTGAAGTTTGTAGGGGGAGATTTGCAAAGCCTTGGGGCCACAAACCCTGTTTCTCAGGTGTGTTTAGGTATGGAAGTTCTCAAAGAGAACCTGGTAGAGGTGTAAGGAGCCTTTGCCCCGATGTTCAGCTGTTTTACACTCTTGACTTAAATATACCATTTCATGGACACTTATTCGTCTAAGTACATATGCTTCAATCTCAGAAAGATGTTTTGCCTTGAGTTGCCGGGAATCTCAACAGGGCATCAAGGAACATTTGTTAATTTAAAATAATCTCTCCCATTTTCCTGAGTGTACCCTAAAGATTCCACTGTTTTAAAAAAATATTATATATGTGCTCAGATGGGAACAAAATATAAGAATAGGTATCTACACAGAAGCAATGACTATAGTAAAGCCTCATCTGTGTCCTCCTAAGACCCAATCTGTTTCCACCAGTTCTGCCCATTTTTCTGTTAGAAATAGCTTACAATATATCCAGAAAGATGCTGTCTACTCAGAGCATGTCCCTGGGGCAGATTGTTTTGTGCCTGTTCTGTCAACCTGTTTTCTTTACTGAGGTTGTTGATCAAAGCTGTGGCTTGTTTCATTAGTTGTGGTAATGTTCCTGGCCTGGTTTGGCAGTAGTTCTTCTGTGAAGACTAGAAGTAGTTCAGTGTGTCCTGCCTGTGTTGTTGAAGATACCCATGCATACCATTCTTATTGCCAGGCTTAATTAGCTGGTGTTCCTCTGTCTATAGCAAGTGGGGGATGCTTGCTTCCAGTGGGGTTTCTATTTCATTCTCTAACTAGCTCTGTATCATGACACTAGGCAGCCTGGTGGAGCTTTGTCTCTAGGTATCTGTGTTGGGATTTTTAATATCACCAAGAATCCTTTCGTCTTTCCATATGGCATATTGCAGATTCAGCCACGCACATGTAGCATTTCATTTTGCATGTCAAGACTTACAGCTGGCTGCATTCCAGGGGATGAGCTTTACTGGAGATATAATGTGGATGGTGCCTTTTGATGACCCTAGTCTTGATGGCACACACTGGGAACTTTTCAAGGACAGAATGTCTCCTCATTCCAGGTGGGAATAAGCTCATCCCCGTAAGTATAGTCTGTGATGCTCAGCTTGCCTGAACCCTCACCTCCAGGCACGCTTCTGCCTATATCCCTTCTACTCACTGTAGCTCCTGTGTGGGATGCAGCAACATGTGGTTTCCTGGCTACTTGCTTTTCTATAGTAACTTCATACTATGTTTACCTGATAAGTCTTAATTAATGAATTTAATCAATTAATACTAATTAATTTAGTAGTTAACAGTTATTTATTGAGCTTCTGCTATGGACAGTGCCAATCTACATAGATGAAACACAGAAAATATTCAATTATCTTGGTTTGGGTAGATTAATCTTTGAGAAAACATCAGCAAAAAAAGTATACTTCTAGCCTGAGTAGTCATAGACCTTGTAAATAGGCAGCCTTGGCAGACAATACTAACTTAGATAAGGACAAGCGAGTCATAGGCAGAGTCATAGTGGATTGTCCCCTGAACCTTCACCTAGCCGATACCCGGTTCTGAAGATATCTGTATTCCCCCTGATCACCCACACTCCAGTGTCATTCCCTTCCCCACATCCTGCCTTTCTGTGTTTATAACTCCTGTGTGAATTAATTATGATTTGAGAAAAAAAAATAAAAAAATAAAAAAGTATACTTCTTTCATACAATTTTGTTTATCTTGTCCCTTTGTGCAAAACTTTCTTTTATGCTGTTACTTTTGTATCATGTCCTGGTTGCTTATTTCATTTGGGATCCTTCTCCGCCCTTCACTCCTGCTCATAAGAGCTTTGAGTGCATGGCTACTTACTTATTTATTTGCTTCCAAGGAAACTGCTCAGTACATCGAAGCATGTAAAAGTAAGAGTAGAGTGGGATTCACTGGAATCCCAACCTCAGTCCTTAGTCAGTTAAAGTTGTTTCACTTAAACCCTGGCTTTCCAGTTAGAGTGTTAGGAATAAGAGTACCTAACTAGGTCAACTCAACATGATGTACTCATTGCTTTTACTCTTTCCTCACACTTTAATTGAGAGCTTGCTTTAGTACAGTGCCTTATCACCAGTGTCCCTTACATGTCATATGAACATTTGAGGTGTTCATCTATCTGTAGTCCCATCATTCCCTCCTTCTGGGGCTATTCGCCTAAGTAGGAACTTGTGAATAATTGTCGTTGAGCATGGGCTCTGCCAATAAATAGATTTTTGGGTAGGCATGGGCCATGGACTAGGGTATTGTGTGTGTTGGCTTGTCCATGGCACTTCTGTGGATTGGGTGCTGAGAGACAGTAAGGTTGCTCTGCAGCTGCTGTTACAGATGCTATTCTTCACTGCCTTGTCTACTCTTTTGACAAGATAGAGTAATTCCTTGAAAGTCAAGTCATCCAGGATTATTTTTCCCATTCTAAAAAAAAAAAAATCTAAGCAACAGAATAAATAAACTTATTATTCATTCAGTTCATTCAGTGTTGTGCTAATTCTTCTTGCCAAAGAAGAAAAATAAATTTATAAGAAATTCCAGGAAGACTATCTAGAGACCTAAAAATAAAAACCCTGGTTTTATTTTAAGCTTGTCAACAGAGGTGACAAGTGCAAGAATTGTAGCCCAGATGTGCGGGAAGCACCTCATAAATTCTACATCCCTCTCTGTTTTATCTTGCCAGTCACTTTCTCTAAAATGGAAATGACTTTAATATTACAGAGGAAGGTGGGAAAGTTCCATTTTCATTTATAAAGTGGCAACATGATAAGTGGAAGTTCATAGGGATGCTGGACTGTTTTTGCAGCTGGACTCTGGGACAGTGGGGTGGCCGACAGCCTGTCCCTCAGGCTCATCAGCATGCTCCTGGCACTGCCATTGTACCTTTGGGGTCTCCAGTATCAGGGAAGCAGTCCTGATTAGAAGTGTTTTAATTTCCCTTTCTTGCTGAGCTCACGCACAACCCAAAGGTCTATCTCTTTTCGGGCACATTAGGGGAGGGATGCTCAGGAAGGGGTGGGTGCTGTTGTATCTGTAAAGAAGAATATTTAGCTTGGCTAGGGGATCAGGCCAGGGTTAGAGAATATTTAGTTAGCTAGAGCTGGCCTAGACTCCGAGGCTGAGGATAGGGAGTGGGTTGAGCAGTTCATCTGTTTGAATTCTGCCTTGCTTTATAAAGTGAACCAAAAGTCAAATGGCCTCTACCCTTCTCACAGGGGACTCCCAATTGAAAGCAGATGCATGCCTGTGCAAGCAGCCAGACCATCAAGGAGCAAAGCTTCACCAGGCAGGAGAGAAGTCAGAAAAATCACATTTTCTGGTTTAAATTTTATACCCACAAGTGTCATAGAAAAGAAGATTAATTTATAATTGAAGAGGGCAATCAGAGATAGGAATAACTGGCTGTTATTAAAGTTTTGTTTTTGACAACTTGGCCAATGCCTGGCACAAACAAAGATGTCTCCATGATGAAAGTAAAGGGAAGCGTGGAAGTTTCCCCTGTTCCTCTGGGTTTATATTTTCTCAGCAAAGGTTACGAGCAGCTGTGAAAGCAGAGAAGCAGAGACGCAGGAGAAGGAGGAGCTTATAAAGAACCCTTTGTTGCTAGCAACATTGGGAAGTCCTTGGGTTTAGAGCAAGACTTCAAAACTCACGTGTCTGCTCTGATCAAGAAGTGGTTCATGGTTCAGCTACTGAGAGACCGCTGTGACCCTGAGGGATGATCCCTGTCAGGTCCACGGGTCACAGCATGAGGCTGTCTTAGGAAAGAAGAAAAACACAACCCCGGATGTGTCATCTGCTTAAAGGGTAGACCTAAGTGACTTCTTGCTAGTCAAACCATCTCAGGCAATGGACGTCTTTGCTGGCAATGTCGAGGTCAGCTCAGGGGACCTCGACACAGTTGGGAACACAAAGAAGCACACAAGTCCTATAGTGTCATTATTAAATACAAAATCTTTATGACTGAAGAAGAGGAAAACAAGGTATTAACAAACTGGAAGGAAAGTTCTAGGTATTTAGCATTTTAGTGTATCAAACATTGCCAAAAATTTTAAGCATTAGCATGCACTGTAGATGGGCAAAAAGGCTGTCATTAAAAGAGCCATACACATAACTTGTAGCATAATTTAGCAGATTTTTGAACAAACAGAGTATATCATTTTGAAGCTTGACTAACTATATAATTTAGAAGTGAATTTAGCTGAACATATCTAGCAGAAAGGGCCTCTTGGGATCTGCTGTTCGAGTCTGGAAGGTACGTTTCAACATTTCTGGTTCTTTCGGAGGAATCACTCAAAGCCTTCAAATGACAGATTCAAAACAAGATTGCTGTAATTTCAGGGGCGTCAATTACTACTTTGATGCTAGATTGACGGGTCTGAAGGTAAAGTGAGCTGGGCAGAAAGAATGTGTGTCTGGCTTTCCTGAGAACTGCTGTTCTATGCTCTAATCCTGTCCTGTGGACTCAGCACACCAGCATTCACCTGGAGTGGCTGCTGAGTCCTGAGTAACACCCCTGAGTGCTGAGCAGGCAGCTTGCGAGTGTGTAAAAGGCAGACATTAATACCTGTGACTTCTTCTATTGCTGTCCACCTTTTTGAGGCCGGATCTCTCACTAGACACACAACTCGCTGGTTGTCTAGACTATCTGGTCAGAAAGCTCCTCTTGTCTCCATATCCCTAGTGTTGGACTCATGCCTAGGCCTTTATGAGAGTGTGCTATAGTGTGCAAGTGTGCACTACCATGCCTGGCTCCTTATGGGAATGTGCAGGATCAGAACTCAGGACCTTGTTTGTGCAACAAGCACTTTACTGACTGAGCCATCTCACCAGCTCCTGATTTATTTACCTCTATTATTAGTTGCAATTGCAATATTTAAAAGTAATTGTTATGATGAGAATGGCCCCAGATATTTCTGAACAATGATATTTATGCTGTTTATCCTATAGCTTTGGTTCTGTTGTTGTCGAAATATAAAATCGTGTTCTGCCTGCAGCCTCTCCCATGTGCATTGCTTGGCTCTTTATCAATATCCATATGCATATTCGCTATAAGCAGAGGCTATTTGAGGTGCACCTCAGTCTATCTCAGATCAACTGGGACTCATTGCTGTATGTTAGTCTCCACTTGCTGATATCTGACCTAGGGTCTGGGTTTGCAATGGTGAATAAACTCTTGAGGTTTTATTAGTCAGTCTGGGGCATGTTCTACATGTTTAGATCTTTGTGATTTTTTTTAAACGTTTGTTCCCATTTGAGGAGATGACCATGCATGTATTTAATCCCTAACCAAGGCACAGATAATATGAATCTGTGTTAGTAAGGAGGATGAAGGTTTTCATTTTAGTCGGCAAGACTTAGTACAGTCTAGAATATCGACTTTCCTAAGGGCTAGTACCTGCGGTGTGACATTTTGTCCTCTGCATCCATCAACTGTTAGGTAAAAGGGAGGATTAGTGCACTGAATCTGTAGCCTTGAGTCTTTCTGTGACAATTATGCTTGCTGCACTGATTAGCATAGATGCCTTTTGAACACACTAGTTTCTGTCACACAGTTATGAACATTTCCTAACAAGTCAGCTTAGAAAGAAGCAAAATGGAGAGGGGTCTTGGTGGCCAAGGCAACTTGCCTCCTATGCATGGGGACCTACCTGAGTTTGGAACCTAGCACCCACATAAGAAGCCAGGCATGGTCACTTGTGTACCAATAGCCTGTAACCCCGGCACTGTCATGGGAGTACAGCTAGGGGGATCACTGGGGCTTGCTGGGCACCAGCCAAGGTCTAGGTTCAGTGAGAGGCCAAAGCTTAAGTGAACAAGGTTAACCTCTACCTACACGTAATTGGGTGTGTGCACATATATATGGTACTCACACACACATGTGCTCACACAAAACACACACATATACACACATGTGCTCACACAAAACACAGACACACAGACAGACACGTGCATACGGGGCGGGGCGGGGGGGAAGGCTCTGCCTTCTGTCCTTGGCCTGGCCAGCCTTGTTATTTGTTTGTGGTTTTTTTCTGTGTCAAAGTATATGAGGAAGATGTAAGGGTATGGAGGACCCTAAATAACATTTACCAGTTACTGTCCCTTCCTGGGGGACTTTATGGCTTTAAGTTAACCATCAAGTGGTTTGTCTCAAGTGAGCAACTAACAATGAATTTATTATGGCTGACATACAGACTAAAGATAATATTAAATACAGAGAGATCCATGGCATTGCTGCATTGGATAAAATCCTTCCAGAAATACAATACCATGATGAAAGACATTCTTATGGAAATTAGTTATGTCATTATCTGTGCAATATAAATTTTAAGGGAGGAGAGAACTGTGCCCGGGTGTCATTCATTTTCGAAATCTGAACGATAAGTAAAACTAGATAATACTTTTGCTCAGGTAGTGACCCCATCCACAAGCCTGTGATTAGAGATTGTGATGAAAATGGCTCTTAGCTGGATCTGAGGGGAAGAATTATGATTCAGATGTAAAAAGGCCTGGAAATCAAAGACAAAAGCACGTCATTGTCATTCACGGGGCTACCTGAAGCCTGGGAGGCAAGTTGGCTTACCACCTCCCTCCTACTCCCTCCTCCATGGTTCCTTTGTGTAGACCTGAAATGCCCCAAGCTTTGCGTGCTAGGGTGAGGTCCTTCCTGCCAGCCAGAGTCTCTTCATTTGCTACATTCGACCTCCTTTGCTGGACGTTATTTCTGCAGCCTCGTGGTGGCTAAGTTCCCCTCCTGGCAGGTAACAGAGTTACTCCCCAGGTTTTGTTTCCTCTTCTGGTTTTGCATTTGGATCATCCTGTATACCTCAGACTCAGAAACCCTAAGCGGATGCAATTTGTTGTGTTCTTTCTGCTTCCTCCTACCATTTAGCACAGTAGCAGTTAGCTGGTTCTGTACTGAGCTGTATTAAGGCCTCTGTGCTCCTTGATAGCAGATGTGTCTGTCTCTTTACACACTAAGTCCACTTCTGCGCAGTGGGTGTGGAGCAACGGTGGCAGGTGTTTATCCTCCAGGGTGTTTTTATTTGGAAGAACACAGGTGTTTCCTAAAAGCCCAGACATCTTCCTCTTTCTCTCACAACATACCTTCTACAGATCAAAATAGATGATGTGCAAAGTGTCCCAGGGGATTAGATCAAGAGCTTGTACCTTTATTGAGCCAGGCAATGGTACCAGCCCCAAATATGCCCACTTCCTGGAAACCATATAACGCAAAATTGTAGTGAAGCCCAAAAGATGTGTAAATAAATATGGTTTTTAATCTCTCCTAACCACCTAAGCCTAGACTTACCTGTAAATTGTATCTTCCCTTAAAATAAATAAATAAGTAAATAAGTAAATAAATAAATACCAAAGATATTTTAAAAAGAAAAATCCTTGATTAAATTGTGATATTTTTTTTGGGAAAAATCCAGACTTTCTCAGTACTTCTTTCTTCCTCCCCCACTTTACCTCTCTCAGGTGTTTCTCTCTCTCCTTCTGTCTATCTCTCACTCTCTCTTTCTCTCTCTCTCTTATACACACACACACACACACACACACACACACACACACACACACACATTTTTAATAGTTTTTGAGTACAGACCACCCTCACCGTATCCAGGTTCTTTCTCATTAGACTCAACTAACTACACATCGAAAACATTCAGAAAACATTCTATGTCCTTAGCACGCGCCCTCTTTTCCTTGTCACTGTCCCCTAAGCAGAAGACCTCAGTCCACATGGCATTTGCACTGTATCTGGGGTTGTAAGTAGTCTAGAGATGTTAGGACATATGTGGATTTTGTGTGCGTGATGGAGAGTGCCATCTGTCCTATGAGAGGGACGACATACTTGTGGGTTCGTCCGTATGCGTGCTAGACCAAGTGTCACACAGCAAGGGTCGATTGCATCTCATTCTCAAGAGAGCAGTGGTGCCCCTACATCCTATACCCTCTACCTGCCCATTAGTGAAGTGCCCATGTAGAGTTCTGGTACGGCCTGCCATATTCCAACTATCTTGTCATTGACCTTGGCTTGACTTGGCTTTTGCTTGTACTCTTGCTGTCTTCTCCTGTCCCTCTATCATATGACTGTTTCCACAGTCCTTCCTTGTCATCATTAAGATATCTTAATTCGACTTTGCTTTCTAGTTCTTCCTCCTCTGTAGAGAGAATCTCTTATATTCATTGCCTGTCAATAAAAAAGCCTATGGCCAATGAGCTGAGGCAGGAAATAGGAGATGGGACACTGGCAGGAAAAGAGAGGATTCTGGGAAATAGTGAAAAAATAAAAGGAGACACTGAGGGGGACATGCTGGAGGAGATGCTGAGGAAGACACTAAAGAAGAAGCGGGTTGGAACTAAAGGAGAGGTAACTGACTATGAGGAAGACATAGAATAGTTTGAATGTGTTAAATAAGTTATGAGCTAGTCAGGAATGAGCCAAGCTTATGCCCAAGGCATTTATTAATAAATAATTAAGTCTCAGAGTTGTCTTTCCAGGAGCAGAAACTAGAAAAATGAAAGATGATTTTTTTAATGCTCCTCCTCCTCTCTTTCCCTTTCTCCCCTGTCCCCCCTTTCACCTTTCCCCTTTGCTCTCCTCCCTCCCTCCCCTCTCTTGTCCTCTCTATTCCACGAAAGTCCTTTTTAAAGTGAGGAGTAGTGGCTCTTGACTGCACCTACATCACTCAGTAGGCTGACACAGGGGGATCATGATAAGGCTGAAGCTTCCCGGATCTAAATATGGGGTCCCAGATCAGCCAGGTCTATAGAGTGAGACCCTGTGTCAAGCAACCAACATTTTAAAAAGAAGAAAAAGAAAAATCTCTCTTCTGACTTATTTTAATCCCAGCCTCAAATCTGGAACTTTTATTTATATTTCATCTTTTGTAAAGTAAATGGGTGTTGTGTTTGTGTACTTATTCAGACAATACATGAGCTTTAGGATAAAATGGTACAAAAGTAAAATTACAGATCTCAAATTTCTCACTAAGCCCTTTAAACATGTGATTTTTAAACCACTCTAGAATCTTCTCCACAATCCAGCCCAGTTGTAAAGTTATTTACCAGTTCAGTTGGGTCAGTCCTCTTGCAGTCTGGGTCTTCATGTGCATTCCAGTTGTCATGTGACGCCTTCGGCTTCTACTTTATTTCTAGACTCCTAGGCCCTCATCAAAGCAATACATACTGGTTACCAGAGAATCGCCATGCAATTCTGCATAGCAGATGCATTTACACGTATTAGTTGTAAAACCTAAGATTAAATAGAGGAGGAAATGAAATTCCCAAATGATTATATAAATTGTCCAATGTCATAGATACATTAAGAGTCATAGTAAGCCTTTATTTTACTGCAATCCGCTCGTGAAATTAAAATCTCCTCATCCTATATTTTATAGTTGCTAATGCCAGATACCCGATTATACAGTATTTAAATTATGTGGATTACAGCCCATTCTTTCAGGCTGTTTGTTGTTTGTTGCTGTACTTAAAGCTTTGCATTCTCCAGTACTTGAGAAACACTCACTATGTAACTGCTTATAATTTAACAAAAAGTGTTTATCAAGACAGGAGCAGGCGCACAGGACAGTTGTCCAGTCCTGAGGAGTCCCTATCAAGGTGACTGTTCTCTACTCGACACAGTTAGTATAGTGTTACTATACAAGGTTTTCTTAGGCACAGTGGTGGCCAATTTGTGGTAATCTATGTGTGTTGTATATGTGTAAATGTGTGTATATGTTTGTGTGAGTATGTAGCTGTATATGTGTGTATGAGTATGGAAGTGTATGTGTATTTGTGAGTAAGTGTATATTTGTGTGTGGATTTGAGTGTGGATGCATGTGTGTATAAGTATATAACTGTGTAATATGCGTGTGTATATGAATGTGTGTGTATGAGTGTGTCAATGTGTATATGTAAGTGTGTGTATGAGTGTGTATGTGATTGTGTGAGTGTGTATGCCTGTGAGTGTATGTGTATGTGATTGTGTGTGTGTGTGTGTGTACGTATCTGCAAAGGGGTTAGGATGAGTTGGTAGCTGGAAGAAAAGCAATTAGAAAGTCAGTGTAATGGACCAGAAACAATGAAGGAAGGTGGACAGAGACTAGTGACCACCCACTTCCTTTCAGGATTCCATTCCCTTTTCCTTCATTGATTAGTCTCTATCTGTTGGTTGAATTAATTAAGCCTCAAATCACGAGGTTTCTTTTGTTTTCTTCCACCTTTTGAAACAACAAAATTATCAGCCAACAGGTCAGTCATCCAGACTCTCTCAGCTGCTCTGCAGTTGGCACAGTAAGGCATATAGCTACATAATAACTCCACCTGTATAACTTAAGAGAAAGGCCCACTTTGTTGCTGTCCCTGTTAATGTGATCCATAAACAACAAGCACCTGTAGGGCAAACCTGACACGCAGCAGCATATTTTATGAGTACTCTGACTGGTATGAAAATCCTGTGTTGTCTATTCATCAAACGATATGAACCCAATAATGAAGCAAAGGGGTCTTCAAATATTGTAGAAGCATTGAAGCCTCATTTTTAGCTCCCAATTTCCTTTTCACTGTACAGAATGTACATGAAACACATGTCTGGAGAATTGCAGGCTGGTCGTACAACCTGGTTATGAGTACCTTTGATAGCTTAGGGCACTCTGAAGGCCTCCTTGCTAAAATCCAATTCAAGATGAAAGGATCACACAGATATTGTACCCGTGTAGCCCTAGATAGGGATGTGATTTAAAAATAGGTTATCTTTGCTTCAAACTTGGAAGATGTATTGATTGAAGCTGGGAGCAAGGGCTTTTGTCTCTGATTTATCTAAATGGTCTATCTGAAAGGCTGCAGGTAGCTTATGCTCCCTCCACCCTATACAGGCAAGACAGCTGGTAAGAGAAGAAAGCAATAGTGTGGATAGCTTTCTATCACTGTAACAGCATGCTTGAGTCAATTAGCTTATAAAGAGAAGGACTTATTTTTGGCTCAAAGTTCAGGAGTGCAAGTTAACAACTGGGTGAAATCACTGCTTTGGAGCCTGTGATGAAGTAGCTCTTCATGGATAGTTCCATGTAGTGGAGCAAAAACCACCTCATGGCCGGGACAGATAGAGAAAAGGAGGAAGGGGGAGGGTTTCAGAATCTTCTCTGAGGACACGACCTCCAGTAACACAGAGGTCTCCTAGGAGTTTCTACCTGTTAAAACTCCTACTGTCCCCAGGAGTGCCACCTTAGAAACCAAGCCTTAAGCACATGGGCCTTCAGGGAAGACTGGAGGTTCAAACTGTAGAAGCTGATATCTTTGTAGACACATTCCAGGATTATTCAGAATTTAACCATGGGCATTTCTTTTCAGATCATGTTGGATGCAGGTATCTTGGCTGTCATGGCCCCAAAGCCATGCTATGCATAGCTTACCTGGAGTCAAATTATCTTCTGTTCTCTGTTAAAAACAGCCAAAATTACTTTATCTTTCAGAAACTAGATCCATCCAAAAGTAATTCATCTTAGACTATTGCAAAAGGTGGCATTATACGTGGGGCTCACCTAATGGTCACAAAACAGTGAAAATAGATCAGAATTCCCATTCTCAGCTTTGATGACATAGTTCTCATATATCGTGTGTGTGTGTGTTTGTGTGTGTGTGTATGTGTGTGTGCGCACGCGCGTGTGCATATGTAAATGCTCAGTGGATATTTTGTTATTAAAGTTTTGAAATGAGAAAATTCCTTGGTGTAATTGATATTTGAGCTCTCCTGCAGTTGTGAGGGCAAGATGAAAAGAAAGCCTCACTAATCATCCCTGAAAGTCTTCTAGCCCTCAGACTATGCTAAGACTTTGATGCTAAATAACCCATCAGTAATTTGAAGAAATAGTCTTTACCAACTTTACTGAAAAAAAAAAAACTGGTATGTTCAAAAGTCAAGCTAAGGTCAAATGCATTAGCAACTCTTTAAAAGAGGATTTGAGGTAGAGTTCCTACCCTTATAAAATTTCCCAAGTCAATTTATATTTGAATTAGTCCTGTCAATTTTGTGGTATTTGGACAATATCATGTGTCATGTTTCTGTTGACATGCTTATAATCTCTGGTTTTGAGACACCAGAGTAGAAAGACTTGTTTCAGTGATAATATTTCTCACCAAAGAAATGTTGCTGTTTTTCAGATGTTTGTTTTTGTTAAAAATAGTTTTTATGAGTGGGCCATTTTTGTTACTGTTTGGCAGTAGTCAGAGCTGGCTTGTGTTAGCTATTTGAAATTGTCTGCCATTTAGCCCTCACTGACCAAAGGCTCAATATACGTGAAGCACATTGACTTGGCGAATCGTTTGACTAGTTGCATCAACTATCACCTGAAGAAGAAAAGCTGAGCTGAGTCTGGATGAGGAAGTCCTGAGTCAGGATGCAACTTTGGGGTCTCTGAAAGCTGACAGGAGGGAGAGCCATCAGCCTTTGTTTTTGAATGAAAGTGTTATCAGTAGTATTTTGGCTTGGGGTAACTGTTTTATTTCAGTGACCAGGAAGTATTTCTGAGAAGCTGGCTTTGTAGGGAGCTTCTGATGGAGAAACCTAGCTTATACTTTTGAGTTCTTCTGGGGTTAATTATTTTTTTTATCTTATCTCTTGGCCCTAAGGTATGTAGAAATGTTGTTAGGTTAGGACAAAGCTATAATAGCACATGTACTATTATTACAATATAACACAAGTCTTAATTGGAAAATAAGTGACTACTAACCACATTGGAACTCAAAGTTCTGAATGGATCTTTTAGAACCACCGTGCTCAGTTATATCATGGGCAGTGTAATGCGTAAAGCTTCGTGTATTGTCATAAAACTTGCGGGAGTAGCATAGAAATCCAGTCTGAATTCCAGACCCAGCTTCCTCTTAACTGCTGACTTTACAATATGCTTACTTCTGCATTGTTCTTAGCTTATGCAAACAGTTTTCATTTATGCAAAACTTGGCTAGTGTAGACAGCATAAAGAGAGCATAATGAATGAGCTCGGTGGGATTATTTAGGTCATTTAAAGCTTCTCCTATATTTAGGCTCTGACTTTCCAAGAGGCTTTGTTGCTTAATATCTGGTTTATTGATTCATTTTCATGCTGACATCAGACAAGATGTGACTTATCTATACAGCTTTACAGACATATCTGTTTTCTTCTTTTTTTGAATTTTATTTTATTTTTTTACTTATACACTTTATATCCCACTCACTGCCCCCTCCCAGTCATCCCCTTCCACAATCCTTCCTCCATCCCTCCTCCCCTTCTCCTCTGAGCAGGTGGGGCCCCCTGGGTATTCCCTGACCCTGGCACTTCAAGTCTCTGAGAGGCTAGGCTCTTCCTCTCTTATTGAGGCCAGACAAAGCAGCCCAGTTAGAAGAACACCTTCCACGTACAGGGAACAGATTTTGGGACAGACTCCAGTCTAGTTGTTTGGGACCCAAATGAGGACCAAGCTGCACATCTGCTACATATGTGCAGGGAGGCCTAGGTCCAGCCTGTGTATGTTCTTTGGTTGGTGGTTCATTCTCTGAGAGCCCCAAGGGTCCAGGTTAGTTGACTCTGCTGGTCTTCCTGTGGAGTTCCTATCTCTTTCAGGACCAGTAATCTTTCCTTCTATTCTTCCACAAGAGTCCCCAAGCTCCATCCACTGTTTGTCTGTGGGTGTCTGCATGCATCCGAGTCAGCTGCTGGGTGGAGTTTCTCAGAAGACAACATGCTCCTGTCTGCAGGCATAACAGAGTATCATTAATAGTGTTAGGGATTGGCCGGGCGGTGGTGGCGCACGCCTTTAATCCCAACACTTGGGAGCCAGAGGCGGGCAGATTTCTGAGTTCGAGAGTTTGAGGCTAGCCTGGTCTACAGAGTGAGTTCCAGGACAGCCAGGGCTATACAGAGAAACCCTGTCTCAAAAACAAACAAACAAACAAACAAACAAACAAACAAACAAGTAGTGTTAGGGGTTAGTGCTTGCCTACAGGATGGGTCTCAAGTTGGGGACACACCTGTTTTCAATCCTAAATCACAGATGGAGTTTCTGGATATCTGAATTTTAAAATTCTCTTTCTCTAATTAGTTTGAATGTATCCAAAAGCTGAGAGATTGTCACAAGAGGATATGAACACGCAACGAGTTCCTGGAGATGTATGCTGGTCCTGAGACTTCCTGGGACTTGGTCCAGTGTGAGCTATCATAAAATTTTAGGAAAAAAAAGGTAGAAAATGTGAAGCTAATGAAATAGAAAGTATAAATATTATATTAGGCTATTTCACTATTAAAAAATATCCCTACAAGGGCCATTACAACTAATGCTTTTATAATACATTCAAAACATATGCTGGCTGACCATCTAGATTGTTGAAAGATACTGACAAACTGTTTCTCAAAAAGGTATCTTGGATCTTGTGTTGTTTACCAGAAGACAACTTGTTTAAGACCTAAAATACCCATATTTCAATACTTCAGTATCTTGGAAAAGTACAAAGTACCTCAGCTTTACTGTTAATTGGGAGATTTCAGTGCTGTCAACAAACATATAATGAAAATTTACTGAATGATGGAAAACATGGACAACTTTGAATGGCATGACCCTAAAGCATTTAAACTTCATTCCGAATGTTGGATAAGCCATTGAAGGAGGGATGAATGCTGGTAGATTTTTCCCTTTAGGAAGATTGCCTGCAGGGAATAGATACGTAGGAAGAAAGGAAGGGTGCCATGGAGACTAGAAGTCCAGCCAATGGACTGTTCCAGCGTTTGGAGCAGGAGAGAATAAGGCAGACTTGGCAATGCAGGAGGTGAAAATGGAGGAGGCTAGAAATGTGGATATGGTGACCACATAGCTTACTTTCCCTGTCTAGACATTTCACATCAAAATAGAACATTTTAATAAAGACCCCTGGACCATGTATCAGCACAAGTTGATAGTGCCCTAGACAACCAGTAACATGTAACAGAGGGGAGTGGAATGGAGGGGGATGTCTGAGGGTAGATGTATAATACTTGGCGTTGGTAGTAGATGATCCTAATAAAAGATGATGTCAGGGGACTTGAGGTTATCTCAGACTTGGGATATAAGGAAGGGGAGGGGGCAGGATCATGTGTGTACTTTTAAAACCAGGGGTGGGAGAAGTATGAGTTTCTTCTGACCCCCTTGAAGACCTAACCTGCTTACAGCATGGGCCATTTTTAACAAGTGATATTTTCTCTTATTCTCTTTGTATTTCATTGTTTCCTTTCCAATCAGCAAATTGCATTTTAAATAGACTTGGGTAGGCAGGAACTAATGATGTAATTTAGAAGTGTAAATGCTCTCATTACCCCCCCTACTGTCTACAGCATTTGTCTTTGGAGCCTTTTGAGCAGCTGGCAAGTCTTAACACTGTGGTAGGGTCCCTTTAAATCCATTTCCAGAAAAATCTATTGTCTGGGGATCATGTAGGGAGATGAGAAGTTTTAAAAACCCCATCTTCTAAAACTCCAGGCATAGTCTAATTTCAAATATAAAAACACAAGTTGCCATCCTGCAGTATGTTTTAAATTAATACAAGGCTGAGAGAAGAGGCTTGGTGTGCCGGGTTGGACAGCAGTGTTGTGATAGCCCCCTCCTGTGCTGGCACTTTGGATGTTTGCTTTGTGTTTTGACTATTGTCTTTGGGATTGTAAATTACTTAGGCAGGCTCATCACAGTCAATTAAATTCAACATCCAATTTTCATCAAGGTTTTCCTTTTATCCAATTTTGCTGTGCAGCGAATTGAGGATTGTGGAGGTCAAGTGCCTTGGCCAAGGTCATCTGGCATGTTAATGTCTTCGCTTAGATAAGTTTCCTTTAGACCCTGTTGATTCCAGCATGATACATTCATCTGTCTGCTAATTAGCACCTCTTCATCCTTGTTGCTTAGCTTGTGAACTGGCTGTTTTAAGGGATCTCAACACTCAGTGGGATTTATGGAAAATCTGTAGGGTCATGAATTATCTTTTATCTGGAAAATAAGAAAATAGAGATCAATTATGATAATCTCTGGTGTGTAGGAAGGGGATCTCTAGGGATTTGTTAATCCCTGCCAGAAAAATCAACATTGGGCTACTTGGGCCCTTGACTGAAGTTGAGTGATAAGTCATATACTGTGTGGTATTTGAGGCTGGCATGATGGAAGGTTGGAAAGCCTACAAATGAATAACTTCATTCCAGGGGCATGAAGTCTGCCAGGACACAAATATTTCCTAGAGCCTGCTAGAAGTGTGGTGTGGCTGTTGTGGATGCTGGGGGAGGGTATTGTCTACAAAGACAAATATGAAGTTTACAGAAATCCAGCTGAGACATGATTCCAGAAGGATTAGACAGCTGGATCCTGTAATTAACTCTGTTCGTCTTCGTTTTAGAATTTGCTAGAATCCAAAACATACATAGACAATTTCTTGGTTGTAATTTAATCGATGAAACTAAGTTACATACCATGAACGTAATGGCGGGTACACTGTAATTATATAACTTTTGAAGAATGACATCATCTAAAAGCTTGGGTATAAGCTATATTTTTATTTCCCCCCACTCCCGTGAAACTGTTTCCCTTCTTGGTTTTCCCTTTGGTGAATAATGCTTTTTTTATTTTAAGACACACGTTCCTCTCTTCCGTCATCACTGCTTAGCCACCATCCCAGCTGGGAAGATGCTGGCAGTGTTAATGCAGGGATGCCAGTGAGCCAGTTAATCACCTAACTCAGCAGAGATGCAGGGCTGCTTTGTGCGCTGGGAGAAGGCGAAAGGGATGATTTAAAACAATGTCTTAAAAAGATTATCAAACAAAGGCAAGCATTTAGTGAGCTGTTAAGAGAAAGAGAAATCCCCAGGAAGGAGAAAGGGACACCTTTATCTTGCCAGAAGGGCAAATGGGAAAAGGGAAGTGTCAACCGAGGCACATTTTATGTCAGTTTGAGTGACTAAAGGCCAATTTGGCACCACGTGTGTTTGGATCATACGCTGTAAAATGCATGACCTTGTTTCCTGCTGCTGATTTATGGCTCCATACGCTTTGGACTTTTTCTTTTCATTCCTGAAAAAAAGAAAAAAGAAAAAACCTCAATCCTCAGTAGAAAAATAGCAAACTGAAGCTGAAGTTTTCAGGCACGTTGTTTCTTGAGGGCAATGCTGATATAGCTGTGGGAACAGAAGCAATGGGGACAGGGACGGTACCTTGTCAGAAATAACACTGAGTGTAAAACAGAATAAGATTCTTCTCCAGGTCAAGTGGGCAGTGCTGTCTGAGGTGCGGTCGCTCCACTTAGAGGGGATTCTGGTCTCGTCAGGATCAAAAGATGCACAGATGCGCAGCGAGGGAGCAGGCGGTTCTGAAGGAGTCCGTGGGTTCGAGTGGGTCACTATTTATCGATTTGATCTTATTCCCGTAAATGCCTTGAAAGCTCAAGTGCTCCTGCTGGTTCTTTGGGCTTTGTTTCTACTGTGTGACAGTACACTGGAAAGAGTAGTTTCTGATTTTTAGCATCTTGTTACTTTCCTAGAGAGTTTGGAGGGTTGAAATTAAAAAGTTTACATCAATCAACATGTCCTTGGCTGACTTCTTCAGCTTTGGGAATATGCTTTTCCCTTCCTGTGCAAGCTCAGAAGTGCATTTACATTTTAATTCTGCAATTTGCTGCCCCTTCCATGGCCCCGATTTTTGAGTGTTCTTGAGGGCGGCAGGTGCCTTTTCTTTCTTTCCTGTCCCATGGCACTCAGTTAACCTTGGCTAAATTATGATGGGCCCCATAGGCAGGGTGTGGGGCTGACATTTCTTTGCTAGATCTTACGTTTTACACATAGCCTGATGTTCTCCTTGAGATTGCTGCAGTTTTCCTTCGTATTTAAGTGAGAATAGTAACTTGCTTTTCAGGGAAGATGCACACATGGTACCCTGGGGACCATGTGGATATGAGAGTATCTTCCGCTCAGTAGCATAGAACTAGAGTCCAAGAAAATAGACTCCCAGGCCTTGGCCTTCTGACCTGCAGGTACAGGGAAGGGTTAGGACCTTCTTTCTGTGCTTTCAGAAATAACTTTAGTAGTTAGAGCTCTGACATTTGTGGCTTTATCTCTCCATCCTTCTGGCTCATTCCTAACCAGGGAACTAAGAAAGGATTACAAAAGCTAGACAGCATTTGACAGGGCTGCAAAACCATCTATTTAGTTCACATATGAACAGAAAAACACTGGTACATCAATGTGAATATTTTAAATTCCTGCCTGACCCAGGACCGAGATGTGGGTCTTTTGAAACCTGCCTCCAACTTCTTTTTACTTCTTCACTCAGCTTTTAATAAGATGGATACAATCAATGTTAGTACTAATCCGTAAAGGTTAATTGTTGGATTTCAAATATCTGGCTGTAAAGTTTGACTTCAAGGTGGGCTTCATCTTTACTTTTAAAACTATCTTTATAGAATGCCAAAGGAGGTGGTCACTCCTGAATGCACCTAGTTCTGAGTGTTCCCTTCACACACCTTGCAGTTTTCCTTGTAGAATCTGACTTCCAGCATTCCTCATAATTAGCCAGGAGACACAAGTGGTCTACACTGCTTTTTCTTTGTCTTCCCTTTTCTTTTGCTTATGCAGAGTTACAGCTGAAGTCTGGCTGGCCTAGAACTCATCATGTGTCACAGGCCATGGACTCCCAAGCTTCCTGCCCTGCTTCAACCTCCTCAGCCTGCACTTAACTCTCCTTATTTTCTTACTTTTCCTTAACTTATTTTACTAAACACTTGAGAGTATACACATGCACGTGAAAGCACACATGCACTCCCGCACGTGTGCGTGCGTACACACACACACTCAAAACACTCTATCTTTGTATTGCAAGGACATTATATTGAGAAAGAAATTCAGATAAGGAGGACATGGGAAGATACAGAGTTAAAACATAAGCCAGAAGCTAGAATGAATACAGAAGGTATAGTCATGGGGCATCAGTGGCAAGAACGGATAAAACTGATGCTTAGAACAAAGGTCCCTGAGACGCTATAAGGAACAAGTTATGGTTTGTGTGTAAATGGTCCCCTCAAAGGTTCATATGTTGGAGGCACGGTCTCCAGTTAGTAGATCCAATCATTGAGAAGCACTTGATTATGTGGACACCAGCTCCATAGTGACAATCCAATGAGTCCGTACTGAATGGGCTATTAGAGGTAAGGTCCTGGCTGGAAGGGACAGATCACGTGAGGTGTCTTTGAAGGATATACCTTGTCCCAATTCCTTCCTCTCTGGCTATTTGCTTCCTGCCCACCATGAGCTCTGCAGCTTCTTCTGTCATGTCTCTCAATATGAATTTCAGATTCATCTCAGGCCCATAGCAATGGAGCCAGCCATAGAACTATGAGCCAAATGCTCATTTTTCTCAGGTATTTGTTACAGCGACAGAGCACCTGACTAAGGCCAAGGACTGTGGTATTTTTTGGATAGTCTAACAGCTCTGTATGCCTGCTAGAGGTCCACCCTGGGTGTTGCACCCAAGGAGTCATCCATATTACTTTTTGACACGGGGCCTGGGTCTTGCTGAGTAAGCTAGTCTGGAGGACAGCAAATCATAGGATTCTGTCTGTTTCCATCTCGCCAGCTTTGGAATTAAAGGTCTGTACCACCATACCTTGCTTTTCAAAGTAAGTTCTGGAGTTTAAACATGTATCTTCATGTTTTCAAGGCAAATATTGTATCAATTGATCCCCATTTTGAACAACTCTTCTAACAAATGGGTATTAAGGTTATTTGTTATGTTAGACACTCATGGAGAATGGGAACTGGGGTGAGAGATGAGCAGTCTACATCAGCAAATGTTGAGACTGTTCTTACAAATGCTTGGAACATCTTGGCATTGGGTCTTGCTATAGGTGGTCTTTTGGTAGGCAGCACTAGAGAAATGAACAAGGCAGACAGCAGCCAAGACCTTTAGGATGCTGACTGATATCCCACCCAGTAAGGGCTGGGAATAGTCCATAGACCAATGCTGGCAGGGAGAGCCTGAATTCTTGTCTCCTCTTTTGCCAGATTCCAGACATGCCGGGCCCCCTTTAGAACAGAACGGTTATCTAAAGATAAGAATATTTTCCAAAACAAGTGTGTAGAGCAAAATATTAAAATAGAAATTGACTCAGTCATTTTACAACTTATGACAAAGAAATTTGACATTACTTATTATGTATTTTACATGCTTTGAGAGGTATACCTTTGTTTTTGGTCAAGAAGACTGAGATTCTTCATACAGCTGTATAGGTGGTATGGACATATCATAAAGATAAGCATCTTTATGACTTTAAGCATTGGGTGGAGAGATGACTCCATGGTTAAGAGCACTGGCTGCTGCTCTTCCAGAGGACCTGAAAACACACATGCGAGTGCATGCACATTTGAGCACACACACAACTTCATCACAATGAAGTAAGGTATTAGAAAAATTTGAAACCATCAGTAAATATTTAGGACTTATCTGCTTACAAAATCTTCAAATTAAAAAAAAAAACAACTTTTAATCACCCATCTCACTTCTGAAGCAGAAAACCATGAGTGGACTCAGGGAGACATGGGAGCCACTCATTTGTTGTCTGCTTTTAGATCCTTCCCCTAACTGGGCCCCCTTGTCTGGCCTCAGTGAGAGAGGATTCACCTAGTCCTGCAGTGATACCCAGAGTGGGGGGGAATCCCCCTTCTCAGAGAAAGGGAGGTGGGGGAGGGGAGATGCTGCAAGAGGGGAAGCTGGGAAGAGAGGGAAATAGTACTACTTGAGGACCCAGCTATACCACTTCGGGGCATATACCCAAAAAAATGTTCGACCATACTACAAGGATACACGTATGCTCCACTATGTTCAGAGCAGCTTTATTGGTAATATCTAGAAACTGGATGCTTCTCAACTGAAGAATGGATTCAGAAAATGTAGTTCATTTACACAATGGAATACTATTCAGCTATTAAAAACAAGGTCATCATTAATTTTGCAGGCAAATGGATAGAACTAGAAAATATCATCCTGAGTGAGGTAACCTAGACCCAAAAGAACACACATGGTATGGAGGAGTCAGATATAAGTGGATATTAGCCATAAAGTACAGGATACTCACACTATACTCCACAGACCCAAAGAAGCTAAACAAGAAGGACGGCCCAAGTGAGGATGTTTGACTCTCACTTAGAAGGGGGAACAAAATCGTCATAGGAGACAGATTGAGGGAGGGAACTGAGTGGGGAGAAGGGAAGGAGAGGTGAATGGGGGGGGTTTCAGGATCAGATGTGGGGAGAGATAGGAGAAAGAGCCAGAGGGCTGGGAGAAAAAAATGGAAATAGCTATTGAGGGTATGTGTGGGGGTAGGGGCATCTCTAGAACAGGACAGAAACCTGGGATGGGGAGGCTCTCAGAAATCTATGGGAGTGACTTTAGCTGGGAGTCTGGCAGTAAGGATATGGAACATGAACTACCCACTTCCTATAGCCAGGTAAGACCCCCTGTGGAAAGATAAGGACCTCCCATAAAACTTTCAACCCATTATTTGTCCTGTCTTCAAGAAATGCAGGCACAAAGATGGAGCAGAGACTGAGGGAATGGCCAACCAATTACTAGACCAACTTGAGCCCCATCCCATGGGCAAGCACCAATCACTGGTGCTATTAGTGATACTCTGTTATGCTTGCAGACAGGAGCCTGGTATAACTGTCCTTTGAGAGATTTCACCCACCAGTAGACTGAAACAGAGATAAAGACCCACAGCCAAACATTGGAAGGAGCTTGGGGAGTGTTATGGAAGAGTTAGGAGAAGGATTGAGGGACTCGAAGGGGATAGGAACTCCACAGGAAGACCAACAGAGTCAACTAAACTGGACCCTTGGGTCTCTCAGAGACTGAACCACCAACCAAAGAGCACACATGGATTGGATCTAGGCCTCCCACACATATGTAGCAGATGCATAGCTCAGCTTTCATGTGGGTCCCCCAATAACTGGAGGGGGGCTATTCCTAAATCCATTGCTTGCCTGTGGATCCTGTTCCCCTAACTGGGCTGTCATGTCTTGCCTTGGTGGGAGAGGATGCATCTAGCTGCTAGGGTTGGGGGATTTGGGGCAGGGAGGCTCTACTTTCTCAGAGGAGAAAGAGAAGGGGTGGGAGGAGGGACTGTATGAGGGGACACCTGGAAGGGGGCAGCAATCAGGATGTAAAGTGAATAAATAAATTAATTAGTGGGAAAAAAGAGTTTTTAAGAGCAGCCCTAGACACTGCCTGTGATGATGAGAAGTGTAGCTTCCAGAAAATTCTGAAAATATGAATGAATTATGAAAGTGATTACATATTGTTGCTGTTATCAAGGGTGCTTCCTAAAGACACTCAGTATTTATTTGTACTTCACAATGTAAGGGAGAATCTACTCTGGCTGCCATTCCAGTATTTTGGGTTGAGATGGAGGATCTTGGATTAAGACCAGCCTGTGCTACACAGTGAGTCGTTTCTGAAAACCAAATTGATACAAAAAGATACAAAGTTAATTCTTGATCCAGGGAAACCCTTGGTCTTAAAAAATTCTGGCTCTTGAATGTTGCTAAAATTCAGGCCAAAATAATCTCTCATTCTCTTCCTACCAAGAGAAAAGGAAGTAAGGAAAAACAGCTAAAGAGAAAAGGGCCAGAGGAAAGATCTGGTCTTGAATCAGAGACCTGGGCTGAGACTGAAGATCTCTCACTTAGGTGCTAGTTTCCATGGTAAATTCTGCACCATCTCAGAGCTCAGTTCTGTGTTTTATAAGATGAAGTTACCTCTATGCACTTCATATAGAGGCAATGCGTGTAGATTATTGTTCACTGTACAGAATGCTCAACAATCACTTAAATGCCGTTATTATGGGTGTTACTGATGATACCTCACGAGTGGATCCAAACTGCCAAAATTGCAAGCATTTCCTATCCACAACAAGGAGAGGAGCGATGGCTGGAGGCCTTTGGGGTGGATGTTAAAGCAGGCTGTGGGCTGGAGGGAAGAGGCTTTTATAATGGATAGAGGGAAACAAAACTTGTCAGGCTTCTAAGTGGAAAAGAAACATACAGCAGCTGCCATTTGGTCTGAAGTCTGCAGGTCCCAGCATGCAATGGTGCAATTTAATGTGGGCCACTGAGCATTGCTTGTAAGGACAGGCAGTTTTCGTGGGCTACCCCCAACAGGGAGGAAATGAAGCAAAACCAGGCAGTAAATTCTTAATGCATTGCACATATTATGCCCCGTGTTATTTTTAAACACAAAGCATACCATATGTGCTGGAATATGTTCATATTTACCAAAAGGTAGATAACTATTTGGTTGAATAGTTAAAGAAAATCTCTTCCAAGCATAAAAATGTTTATAAAGAAAATTATTTGAAAAGTGTATGCATTGTTCAAAAAATTTTTTTGCAGTTTCTGTTTCCATTATATGTGTACTTCTTGGCTAGCCTGGAGCAGGGAAGTAGGCGCCAAGCACTAAACCATTTAAAATCTAAATCAGACTTTAATAAGGGAATGTCATGTTTCATTTAGAAGCCTCTCCTCACCTCCTTTTCTTGTGCTGTCAAGTGAGAGAAAAGCTAGCTTTATAATTACACGGCTGCCTCGGCTTCAGATAATATGTAAGGTCTCACGTTATTTTTCCATATCCCCCTCCCCCATCTCCTTCCACCCACCCCTCCCCAATCCCTGCTTTCATCCTGTGCTTCCTGCTTAAGTGTCTGACAGAATGGTGGAGGTCTGTTGATTAAGATGCCGAAGAGTGGTAGCCCTTATTAATTTTGGGGCAACAGGCAAAAATAAAATAAAATAAAATAAAATAAAATAAAATAAAATAAAATAA
>NW_021604597.1:3598086-3635127 GCF_004785775.1 Grammomys surdaster
AAAATAAAATAAAATAAAATAAAATAAAATAAAATAAAATAAAATAAAATAAAATAAAATAAAATGAAGTAAATGACTTGGTGTGAGGTGTTTCTTCGCTGAGGCTCCTCAACCGGGCCTGGCTGGGTAGAAAGGTAGGTGACTCTGGTTTCCATCGCTCACCTGCACAGGAAATCAGATGGAACTCAACTTTGACAAATATCTTCTCTTCCCTTCTCATGCCTGGTGCTGCTCTCTAATCCATGTGTGTGAGGGGGTTGGGTTGGGGGATGGGGGTGGGTGGCTGCTGTCTGAAATCATGATGTTTGAGGCAAGAGAACCATTGGGATCTCACCTTTGTTAAGAACTTGGCAGAGGTGCTGAAGAGATGGTTCAGCAGCTGAGAGCACCTGCTTGATTCTGTTACTGAGAAAGTTAGTTCTTCTTTTAGGAAACCTTTTCAACATTTGGTGCATTTGGTCATCATGTAGCCTCAGGATAAAACAGGTTACTGGCCTGAAGGCCCCTTGGCTTTCCCAGTTTGTTCCTCCTTGCTAAACTTCTTTCTTTCACCAACTACAACTGAGACACTCTGTCCCTCACTCCTTTCAATACTATCTGTCTGAATGTGAAGGATTTTCCCCTAGCCCTCACAGATAGAAAGCTCTCAGAGAGGAACTTGGCAGAGTCCTGACACCAATCATACCCTGGATTCCATCAAAATTCTCCTCCAGACTGCACGCATAGAAGATTGTGCCCCATCAGATGTGGAAATAGCAGCCATTCCTGGGATGGTTCCTCGCTGATGTCATCACAGGATTGGCTTTAAACTATTTGTTTGACTCAATGTTTCCTGTTACATTGGTTGATGGAACCCTCTTTTCCTTTCTTACTTTAATTTGCACCACTGCCCAGAGGAGAATGTGAAGGAAGAAAAGGCAAGTCTGGGCAAACTGATCAAAAAATGAAAGATACCAGAAGGAACGCTGACCACTGAGGAAAATATGTTATTTCATTGTAACTGATAACAGCAGCTAAATATTTTAATTACCATTAACTTAATGAGTTCACTTCTGTAATTGGGCTAGTTCATTTCTATTTGTTCAAGGAAGGTCATACATTCATTAAGAAGTTGTGTATTTTTCTCTTAGCTTTTTATCTACATAGATGATAGCAGATACATATGTGAAGGGATATGATTGTTTCCAAGTAAGCCTTAAATACCAAAATTAGCAATGTGAGCATCAAAGACTATATCCCCTTATTCATAATGTCGAAGAATTAACCTCCAGTGTCTCAGAATACAACTGTCCCTGATCACCTAGTCTTCAGAGTGGCCTCTAATGTAGTTTGACTGTTGCTCACAGGGTGTGGGGGAGATCAGGACCCAAAATGTTACAAAGATCTTTGTGAAAACAGAGGGGGGAGACTCTGTAAGCCACAGAGTGCAGCTTAGAAGAAACCAACCCAACCCACACTCTGATGTTTGATTTCCAGGCCCCAGAATTGCAAGAAGGGAAATCTGTTCTTTAATCCATACAGTGTGTGATGGCTGCTACAGAAGCTCCTGTATGCTGTTACCCTGAGGAAGCCTGACAGAATGAGTTGCAAATCATGAAGCCAAACTGAGATTAAGGAAGACAGATGATTTGAGACCTGATAGGCTAACACTACAAACTCTTGGTCTATATTGATAATGATGGGTCTTGGATAGATCCTGCTCATCTGAATTTATCCATCCAAAATACAACCTATCCTTCCTATATAACAGTGCCAAAAGGCAAATTCGCAAAATGTGATGATTAAGCTGCACTTTAAAACATTCTCTGCTATAACTAAGTGAATATAATTGAAACATGACCATAGTCCTGGTAAAAAGTGATGTGTGGTCGGTCTAGACTCTTGTCTTTATTACAATGTTGCTGTGCTCACCAAAGCTAATCTTTTCTTAAAGGAATGGTAAATTAAAACATCTTCCTGTATCATTTCATCATTGTTCTTATTTTTCTGTGGTCTATCATGTATTAGTAGACTCCTGAACGATATTAACTCCCTCCTTGTCTTCCTCCCCCTTCCTCTCTCCCCATCCTCTTTCCCTTTTTTGTGTACCGCCATGAGTCTAAGGCTTTATAAATGTCAGGGAGTTGTTCCAAGGCTAAGCCCTATAGTTACTTTCTGTTTTGAAACAGTGTTGTACTAAGTTGCCCAGGTCTACCTTAAGCTCACCTTGTAGTCCAGACTGGCTTTTCTACCAGAGGACCTGGATTCAGTTCCCATCACCCACATGGAAGCTCACAACCATCTGTAACACCATGAGCCAGGAGCTCTTTAAAGCCTCTGTGAAATGCAATTTCTGCTTTTAATATATTGGGAGTAAATTGAAAGTTCGGCACATGGCCTCCTAGTTTTTCAAACTGGTCTACAAACTTGAAATCAGAATTCGTTAGAACTTGTTCAAGATCCCATTTCCCAACTTTACTCTGCTCTTCTGCGTCTTTAAGAACAGTTGTGGTGATTCTTTTATAGTTAGGAGCATTTGAAAATCTTAGTTCAATTGCTGCTACTTCCTAGCAACAAGGTATTGATCAAGATGTGTAGCTAGAATACAGGTTTCATGTTGCCTGTCACAAACATTGATGAATAGAAAGTCATCTTCATTGGATCTTCGCTTTTATTTTAAGATCTATTTTTTTTTATGTGTATGATTGTTCACCTGCACGTATGTATACACACCATGTGCATGCAGTACCCATTGGGGCCAGAAGAGGGTGACAGATCTCCGGGAACTGGAGTTACAGATGGCTGTGAAGTACCATGTGAGTACTGGGAACTGAACCTGGGTCCTCTGGAAGATTAGTAAGCACTCTTAACCATAAAACCAACTTCCTAGCCCTTAGGAATTGAATCTTTATGTTGTGCTTTATTTGTTGGTCTGAGAGCCCAGTGAGTTCATACCCTAAGAGAGAGAAAAACAAAACAAAACAACAGATCAACCAATAATCTGCCTTTGTTCTACATACAGCAGGTTTGGAGAGGGTGGGAAGGAAAGACAGGTAGTCAGTGAATCCAGAGTTTGGTCTCCCTGCTCAGGTCAGATGGTCAGCCACATTTCTGAGTCCTGTGTTGTCTTAGCCTCTTGGTTTTTTTTCTTTTTTCTTTTTTCTTTTTTTTTAACTCTTTCACTGCTTCCTTATTTTCTGTACATTTAGGCTCAGGAACTTTTTGAAACACTGTGTCTAGTTACTATCTGCTGAGAGCAACCTCCAGGCCATGGAGTAGAGTTTTCTCAAAATAAGCCATCAGCAGTGCACACACACCAATCGGTTTATAACATATATGTACAGATTTCTTTTTATGGAGTACAGAAATACCTCTATCCATCCTCTTGCCTCTACCACTCCCCACTATCAGCAAACCTTCTATCTATACCATGTATACATGTAAGGTATGAGAGATGACACCTGTCACACACCTCCAATAAGTTTCTGACATGACAGGTTATAAATGAAGGGATTTCTTCAGTACGCTGTGCAGTGTGAATTATACCATATGTATCATTAAGCAATTGAGAACTTGAAAGTTTTTCTTGAGGCTCTAAAGACTGAAGAAATCTTTGGTTTCTCCTTTAGGCAGATGAGATAGATATTCCTGACAGAGCAATTACAGTTGCTTGACCTGGTGCCTTAATGCCCACCTAAAAAGACTATGTGGAGACATCTCTGAACAATGTGCCTATTGCACAGGGAACATTGTGAATAAGATCCAAGCAAGCAAGTATGAGAGGTTTCATGCTTAGCACATCAGAGTAGGAGCAATCTAGAAAAGATTCCCAAGAAAGTAATCTATTTTAAAAACCAGTTTTACCTGTGAACAGTTGGATGTCTTGCAGGCCTACTGGACAGTTTTTGTCTGTTTTGAGAGTCATCTGGCCTGATGAAATCTGTAATTCCAGGTCTCCTTTGACTTAGCTAATTATAATGAGGCATGGAAAAAGTGTTAATTGCTTGACTTTTGGCTCTGATTCTTAGCATCCTGTTTCCCTGTCCAAGCCCTGTCAAGATTTTGAATACGTGGTTGACACCAGCTCAGCATTTCTGTGACCAACATCAAGATATCAGGCCTGTAGTTGAGATAAATGAAGACAGAAACTAGTGAATCTCTCCTCCTCCTCTTCCTCCTCTTCCTCCTCTTCTTCCTCCTCTTCCTTCTCTTCTCCTCCTTTTCCCCTCTTCCTCTTCCACTTCCTCTTCCTCCTCTTCCTCCTCTTTCTCCACTTCTCTTCCTCCTCCTCTTTTTCCTCATTTTTCTTCTTCCTCTTTTCCCCTTTTATGTTTCTTATCTTTCTACTTTTCCTTCTCCTGCCCTCCAGGTCATAAAACATCACAAACACCTATCACTCTACAGGAAACTTCAATGTATTTTGTAGGGAAACTTTGAAGAACTACTAGGGAGAGACAAAGAAGGACTACATTAGACCCAATACTTAGTTTCTTTTCATGCACAAGCCTTCAGCAAGTTGAATTGTAATTGATTTTAAGAAGAAAAGGAGAAAACAGATTCTCCAAGATAAGGGAAAAAATCCTTGCTCCTCAGAAGATGATAATCTCGAGCTTTGTAACAGAACCCAGAGGAACGGATGTTATAGTCTCACACTGTAATGAAAGCTCCGTTCACACAGGAGACGCTGTGGCTGAGCTACAAGACCTCTGGATTGGGAATCAGAAGCCATGGGAACTAGCACTGTCTCTGACATGGATTCCCTTTGCCAACCTCAACAATAGCAGTATCTGTATTCTCAGGGGAAATTGACAAGGCACTAAGCACATTGGGAGAAGCAATTGACCTTTGTTCCTCACACGTGACTTAGGTCCTATTGCTGCCCCATGCTTCCCAAGAGGAAATGAAAATTTTTTTGTTCCAAAACTTTGGCTTTTCCTCTTGGGTGCTAGAACTCATGGTCAAACCCAGAATCTAATGTATGCTAGGTGAGTGCTGTACCTCTGAACTAGCCCCCACCACTCCAGCCTGATCAAGGGCACTTAGTAACAGAATAATAGGAGGCATAGCAGCAACCTCTTCTATGTGTCTAGAGATTTCTGTCGTAGTTTCCCACAGTTGCACAGCTGAGGATGGCATTCTGAATCTTGACCTCAAATCTTTTACGATGACAGTTAATGTTGAGAGAAAAGAAGGATCGCTATCACATCAGCGTGGGCACCAGCATCTATGTGGAATGTGCTGGAAATTTATTCTCTAGCCCCAATCCAGATCTGCTGAAAAACTGTGCTGGGGTTATGGCCTTGACATCTACATTTCTCCAAGCTTTCTGGGTGATTCTAATTTGAGAGCCACTTATCTGAGAAATCACAACCCAAATTTCTCCAACCTTAAGAACATATTAAATATTATACTAAATATTAGGCTTGATTTTAACCAGAGTATTTGCTTTTAAAGGTTCTTATCATACTAAAAGTGGCACCGAATCTCCCAGTTATTAAAAAAAAAAAAAAGAAGCACACACTTCAAACGGTTTAAGAACATTCATTGTACAGCACATGGCTCTTTCTCTAAGAAATTCCCATTTAGTAGAGGAAGCTGCCCTTGTGTTAATCCATCATCGGGCGCACGGAAAAGAATGCAGCTAATGAACACGAGCTGACAGGAGGCAAAATGAGGAACTGAGGTGTGTTTACGAGAAGCACTGGGAGCTGCAAAGGGGCCTTTGCTTAAACAAAGTCACGGAAAGGTGGTTTGGGGAGACATGCCAAGGCACGGCTGCCAGGATCAAGCCAGAGAGCAATTGCTTTGTCTGAAAATAAAAGGAATAAATTAGAAGATCAGGAATTTACAAAAAAAATGGTAATTCTGGATTTTGCACAAAAGCCTGCTAGCATCTAGAACAGGACAGATGTTTTTAAAATGCTCCTTTAATAAGACTGGCACGTGATCACTTAGCTGTAAGTGACCGAAACCCAATTCAAAGTTGGTGAATGGAAAAAAGAGTCCATTGGCTCATGGAAGACTAAGGGTAGATTGGCTTTGGGCCAGCTGGATCTGAGAGCTCCACCAAGGTCAATTCTTACCATCTCTGTGCTAACCCCTATTCTGGGAGACAGCGTTCCTGAGGCATTAGTTCCAGAGGCTCCAGGTCTACACTGAGTCCTCGGAAGCTTGGAAGTCTAGGATTGAGACTCTGGTTTCAGACAAGCTAGACCTGGTGTTCACTCTGTCTGAAGAGAGTGGATGAATAGGGCCTATGATCTCTCTTGATTGGGAATGAGCATGCATTGGCTCCACAGTAACCTGGAATTTGATTCTCAGGACTAAGATGGCTAAATGTCACGTGTGTCCTAGAATGATCATGAAGGGAGGCAAGGACTCAGGAAGGAAGGCCAGTGAGGAAGCCACTGTGACCCTAAACGGAGTGATGGAGGAGTCTGGCAGGGTGTGATTATGAAACAGCCCCCATAGCTGCAAGATGATTGGCTTCCAAAGGCTCTTACCTAGTCAATGGATTTATCATTTGGTAGACTCAAAAAATGATGCCATTATTGGGGAGTGATAAAATGCGAGGCCACATGGGATAGAAACTGGGGAGTGTCCAGGCTGTGTCTTGCCATGGCTCTTTCCTCTGTCGTTATGATTGATACTTAATACTATCCCACAACTTCCCCACCACAGGACTAGCGTCTCTGAAAATGCCAGGGAGTCTTTCCAGCCCTACAGTTGGCTATGGCAGATGTTTTGTCTCAGGGGTGAGAACAGATTCAAACAGGTTACCCAACTTTGACCACATTGTGAAAAATAATCCTGGTGACCTTTCATAGGACTTTCAGAGTCAACCAGCTCCTTGTCATACTTGGAATTCAGAATGGTTCATTGGGGCTGTCACAGCCATGGTGAGGTTGAGTGGGACCCCACAGTCACGGAGGGAGATGTAAGAAAGACTGCAGCTGTCAGTGGCCAGAGATATGGGATTCACTTGTGAACCCTTTGTCCTTGAGTTCTGAGTACAGAGAACTGCTTGTACCTTTTCGTTACCTTGTTGATTAGATGTCTGCGTCTCACGTACCTCTTCCCAATGTGGCTGTCAACTTGAGTTGCAGTGCTGTTTTGCACTTCCCAGCATGCTCTGGTTATTTGGACTTTTCTTCTCCACTGATTGATTTCCATCTTTGAAATAAATTGGAACCTCTGCTACTCTCTATGTAGCTTAAAAATATGGAACTCATTGAAAACACTTTAACTTTAACAGGTAGGGCCAATCTTAACTCTTGTTAGCCAGGCTTCACTTAGCATTCACAAAGCCAATACACGCTTCCTGCTTTAGCTGACCAGGAAACTAGTAAACTTCTAGTTGATTCTGAGTTGGGTATTGAATGACTGATTTTGTACAAACCACTTGTGTTCTAGATGTCTTAATTAGGGGTTAGGCGCTTACCCATTTACCTCTTATAGGACAGCTGGGAATCACAGGAAAAAAGAAGAAGAAGAAGAAGCAGCAATCAAGCATTGGAACTAAAATGCTAAAAGTGCCGAAGCGTAAAGCCAGTCTCATGATTGACAGGTGTTCTACGTAGGGGTGGCTATCATGGTGTTCGCTGCATAGGTTCCAGTTACAGCGTAGAAGAGCAGTGTCTCAGGAGTGTACGCTAGCACTGAAATCAGACAGTGTCTTCATTAGAGTATTAATCACAGGAAAAGTGGGAATTAGACCTGGCAACATGACAAGAGAAGCTGACATCAGAGTTATTAAATTGAAAAGATTGCCACTCAAATCAAATCAGATAATGCTATTACTGTCATCTCCGGCACTCTCAATACTAAAAAGAGTGGAGAAAATAAGCCCTGAGTTAAACATGTGCGTGCGCCTGCCCCTGTCTTCGGGATTGCTGTCATAATCCAGGAGATTAAATGCGAAATCAAAGCAAGAGGGCTTCCAACTGATTGAACATTACAAACGTTACAAATTCATTAGTTGCAAGTTCATTTCCCCCAGAGTAAAAAAATGAACATCTTACTGCTCAAAAGTATATTGATACTTTTAATTTTTTAAATTTTATTTATTTTTAATTTGGGGGGGGTATGAGTATTTTGCCTACATGGATGCTAGCCATGAAGTCCAGAAGAGGGTTTCCTGAAACTGGACTTACTGATGGTGGTGAGGTCACCATGTGGGTGCTGGGAGCCAAACCCTGGTCTTCTAGTAAGAGCACCAAATGTTCTTCACCACTGAACCATTTCTCCACTTCCCCCAAAGTGGGTTTGTTTGCTTTGCAATGCATTCTTTGTCCTAAGGAGCTTCTTCCTCCTGTTTCTGTGCTGACATGGCCCTTCCCTGGGCCATGTTGGAGATGGCAAAGTAGGGACTCCTGTGAGAAGGACCAGGATTCCTTCAGACCTCTCTCTGACCTCAGCGTTTCCTTCAAAGTTGAGTCTGTGCCAGTAACTAAAACCCTGGTGATTTTTCAACTGTCTGGTTTTCCATTCACTAATTTTTTTTTTTGCTAAACATTACCATAAATCTGACACCATGCCCCAGTATGAAGCTCTTAACAACTGCAGTTAGCAGGGCCTAATGCCCATTAGAAGATTCTGCAAGATGGGGCGCAAAGAGATTTGCCACTGACTCTGTCTGGCTCCCACTAGCGTGCAGCCAGCACTCAGCACCGGAGGAGGCTTCTGTGGCCTGGAGAGCACAGAGCTGAGATTTTAGAGCACAGGTTTCATAGAGCCACCTGCAGCCTGCCAGTCACGCAGGCTGCCAGTGCTGAGCTCTTCTCTGACGACTGGACAACACCCAAGGTTTTGTGGAAAGTAATGGCTCCTCTTTCCTCCCAGCTGGTCACTGGAAATGCTTCTGGCACAGGTGACCCCTGGAGTTTTCTGGTGGTCAGTAGAGCGAGCCTTTTCTCAAATGGGTTGTAATTAGTCCTTTCACTGGTGACGGATTGCCTGCTATCCTGAGGTGACTATTTCTGGTCCAGCCATTCTTTAAAGTGTGTTCTTCTCTGTAGCTCTCTTTTGATGAGTTACTTGGCCTGGCCTGTTTAGTCTAGAAATATGGGAGCTGATACGTATGTTTAAAGCGCTGAGTTTTGAGAGAGCCTTCTTTGGGGTCCTAACAAATCACATTTCATTAAATTGGCCTTATCAAGGTGTTGCAGTGTTGCAATCTCAGCCTTCAGGTGGTAGAAAAGCATGCTGGGTAGTGTGCAGTGCCTTTACTAATCACAGAGATTTATGCTTTAGTAAACGAGGCCCTATGAGACTGCCCTGGGTCTTGTATATGTGAAGACACAGCCAGAAGATGGTCCTCACCAGTTTTCAACTCCACTGATCCTGGATATCTCAGATGTTACAGTTATGAAAAATGATCTATGTTATTTATAAATATCAGCCCCAGCTGACCCAAGATACAAGGGATTGGGGTTAGCTGGGTTCTCCTTTCCCTTCTTTTGTAATCTCTTTCCAAAGAAGTGCCATTCGTTAGGACCAAACCTTTACAATCAGTATCTCATTTTATTTATTTATTTTTATCTGACTTGAAGAAGCTGAAGCTCAGAAAGCTGAAGTATCTCCCAAGGTCACCTTGTTATCAGTTGAGCTGGATGAATCCTAGTTCTAAAGCCGGAAACCATCCCACAGCACTGCTGGTCTCAATACTGGTTTATCAGAAGCATGAATTAGCAAATTACCATCCCTCTTCCCCAGATCCTCAAATTCTCAACCTCAAGCTAGGTATCTGACTCTTAGCCATTTTATAAATATTGATTCCAGCAGTCTAGCTGTTCCCCTCCATATCCACAGATTCTGCATTCATGGATTCAACCAACCACAAAGATGTTCCTCCTCTAAATTGTCAAACATGTATAAACACTCCCTGTCATTATTCCCAGAGCAATAGGTAACTTAATAATAGTTTACATGGCATATGCACTGTATTAACTATTGCTAAGTTAACCAGAAATGATTAAAAGTATATGGGTTTGTACATTGGCTCTATGCAAGTAGTAGGGCATTTTCGGAGGAATTTAGGTGTCCTGGGCTTGGACATCTAGGGGATCTGGAGTCGGTCCTTCTCCCAGGTGCAGAGGGCTGACTCTATTTATGTCTTGGCCAGTGTAGCCATAGAAGATAGATGCACATAGATTGAGTGAATTTCTTCTTTCCTGTGGTAACACAGTTCTTGTAGCTTTCCTCCTCTATAAAGAGGATATAACACTTTGCCATGCATATCACGATCTACTGTGGTCACTCAGTGAGTGATTCCAAAAATATAAAATGCAATATGAATGAAAGGTATTATCAAATGATTTACAAGGTAAATTCCATACTTGATTGACTAGACTCATGGACTCCTATTAAATGAAGTCAACAGACCATGGTGGAAGACGTTGTAAACTGGGACTATAACTACACAAAAGGTTCTTGAAGACAGGTGCCCTGAAATCCGAATGGACCTGTTAGGCTGAGACATATGGAGCATATTACAGATGCACAACATCTGTCTCAAAGGGCCTGGTTTTCTAGAGTGATGGAGGCCTCTTGTTTCCATCTGTCTCTTCTGCCAGCAGCCAGATCTGTGGAGAGCAGAGAGTACTTCAGACTGAGTCAGGTATAGACGTTTCATGTTATAACCTGATGCCAAGCCCAGCATAAGAAGTGCAGTCGTGTGACTGTGCATAACTTAATGCACAGGAGGAAATGTCGTTCCTGCTCCCAGCTTATGTGACCAATAGCACAAGCAATTTGTCAATATAGATGGGAAATCCTGAGCTACTTAATTAATTAGAAACAGGACACACATAATCTCAGTCAGGGAAACATTTATTTGGGTGTACCTTTGTTCTGCTTCCCCCGAATATGGACATGCAGTTATGTTTAGCGTATTTTATTGAAATTAAGTCATAAATAACTGTTGAACGTAACTCTAATTAAATATGCTAATGAATCTGCGGTTACTGAAGTGTGCCTACAGAAAGAGGCTTCTCTGGATTTTTAAAATGACGTTTCTTTCTTTCTTTAGTATGTGAGTATGTGCGCATGTGTGCTTGTGGAGGTCACAGAATTCTTTGTGAGGTCAGTTTTCTCCTTTCACCATGTGGGTCCTGGTGAAATTCATGTCATCAGCCTTGGCAGCAACTCATTTTACCTGTTGAGCTATCCATCTCACTGGCCCTCTGTGGATTTTTAGAAATGCTAGTATTATTTCGATCCCTCCCCCCCACTGAACCAAAATCATCCGAATAAAATCAAGCTATAGAGTATAATCTGATTATGTAAATAATATTCAGGGCAAAGTTAAGAGCACAGTGAAGCTGTGTGGAAGTGGGAGAAGTTAATGCAAGAGTCATGTCTGGAACCTGATGGTGGGACTCTCATTGCTGAGATAAGCTATGTCTGTATTGTTCAGCATCGAGGAAAACAGCAAGCCCTCACTATCTGCTCTTCTTCCAGGGTGGGAATGGGGAATGGAAAATGAGGACATGAATCAGATGATGTGAACTGTCAACGATGCAGAGATGAGCATGTGTCTACGTTGGCCATTGTCTTTCAAGTACAGCTGTGGCTCTGGGGACCGGGACGCTTAGTTGCCTTACTTCCTGTTCACCAGAGTGAGCAAGATACATGAACAACACCTGCTCAGAGTATTACAAAGATATCAGGGGGAACCCTTGACAGGAGCCACAACATTAGGACCAAGACTCTTCGACATAATAACAAAAGGATTTTATTTCCTTTTGGAATGCAGATCCATTGATATCGAGACACTTATTTGTCGTCTAGAGTCTAAAGTTAGGCGACCAAGTCCTTGCACCTTCTCAGAAGGAGATGCAATTGTGTCCTGTGTCCCGGATCTTTATGATGTTTCTCTTTGCTTAGAAATCAAGTTGTCAGAGGGATCCTGCTGGGGGTGGAAGTGTATGAGGTGGGAGGAGTGGGAGGGAAAAAGGAGAAGAGAAGAAGAGACAAAAGCAAGTCTTGTTCAAAAATGCTATCAAGAAACCAAATGTTGTGTGGTAATTAGAAACAAGTCCATTGTGCTTGCTGTTCTTTACAGGGTAGGGAGAAACTGTGTTCACAGTGTCTCACAGAAGTCACTGGATCCCACTGTGGGGCATGATGTCTTTCTTGAGTTCTCCATGGCCTTGATCAGAACACTTTATTAGTTAAGAGCAAGTTCACTAACAGAAGATTGTGTCTTTTACTAAACTTTTAATATGTGGAAAAATTAAAGAAGCAAAGTTATAATTTCTTCCATAAGGGCAAGTGTTAGCCATATTTTGTCATTTTTGTAATTTCCTGCCCCCGTGCTTATGTTTAAGTTTGGACTTAAAGTCAATGATTATAAATATTTTAATAAATGGGGCTGGAGACATGGCTCAGCAGTTATGAACTTCAGCTGCTCTTGCAGAGGACGTGGGGTGGATTCTCAGCACCCCCACACAGCTCACAACCATCTGCAATTCCAGTTCCAGATGTTTTACATGCGGTGTGGTATTTTGTGATATAACTTGCTGATTTTTGTTTGGTGTTTTTTCCTTAGTTGTCTGACTCTGTTATCCACCATGCTTTAATGACCACTGGGGATTATTTCATTACAATAAAGGCCTAGGAGTTGAAATTTTATATCAGGGAAGTTAAGGATTTTAAGTCACCTGATATAAGTAGCCAAATGGCATTTTAGAACACTGGAAAAACACCTGACCAGTGTTAAGGGTGTGATTACTTATGGCAAAAATCACATGATGGGACATTTATAACTATTGAACTATTTTAGAAGAATATTGAGATTGTTAACAATATGATGATTTCTTTTTGAAGAAAAATATGTACAGCTTTTTAAAAAAATATATTAAGAACAAAGACATACAGAAACTTAACAGATTATTTGGTTTAAGTAGTGTGGGTAAGCCTCCAGGGAAGTGAATGCTTGTTATCCCAGCACTCAGGAGGCTGAGGCAAGAGGAGTGTGACTTTGAGGCCATCTTAGGTCACAGTCAAGACCAGTGTCTCTATAGAAAGAATGAGTAAAAGAGAGAGAAAGAGACAGTGAGAGGAGCAGAGGGAGGGAGGAAAGAGGGAAGGAGATGGATTAAGTAACTCTTAATTTACTAGAATAGATTCCAAAATTTCTGCAAGAGCTATATATTGCATTTATAATTAGAAACTTGCTTCCCAAATGTATACAATTAAGAGCCTGAAGATCTTAAGGTTCATCTGTATCTGAACTGTTTAGTGTTACTCGAGCAAATGTAGCACCTCTTGTGTTACCAAGAGAGGTGAATGTTGGTCCTTCAGGCTGCTTTGTTATGTGCACAAGGTTTGGGTGTCCCTTGGGAAAGACTGACTGCATGCTCACCCTGTGACCGTGCATTAACTCACCCATTTACTCCTTCATTGAGTACCTGTAGTTTACTGAGAAACTGTATTAGGGATAAACACATAGAAAAATGAATGAAAACTATTTCTGTTTTCCCCACCAAAGGCCACAGCCTAATACATTTTTTAACTGACACCTGAGTCATAGCAAAGTCTTTGAGAAATTGCCAAAAGTATAAATCAACACCTTCAGTTATTTTAATACCTTTAATGGTATTTTCTTTGGTTGACCTGATATCTATAGCTATTTTTGTTCTCCTGAGAACTGGACTATCCAATACAGTAGCTTGTAATTGCATGTAGCTATTCAAATAGAAATTAATTAAAATGAAATAGCATTGAAAATATAACTTCCCTGTTGTCATGGACACATGTCAGTGCTAAGTATCTGGAAGTGGCTGTGACTGCTGCATTGGACACCACACGAGGTCTTATTGTCCACACCTACTCTAGGAGTAGACATTTCTCCTTTTTGCTGTCCCCAGTCCATGACCTCATCAAGACCTTCATAGACTTAACTGTCACCTTCCCAGAGAAGCAACTGATTCTGTGCATCTTCACTAGAGAGCTACTACTGATATAACCTCAGTAGCTCTAGAGAACACCAACTCAGAACTAGGGGCTGGTTACCTTTTAGCTTTCAAAGCAAGCGAAGGCTTCCTAGAAGGGCTGTGGAGCCCTCTCCAAGCCACACTCTGCCTCTCCTTTAGGCTCCATCCATCTACGGATTCAAGTGGTTGCATCCATCTCTCATTTCTAAAGCTTCTGCTGCTTCTTGCTAACTTAGCTAATCAGAATGTCATCTTCCTCGATGCCTTGTCTTAGTTAGGATTTCTATTGCTGTGATAAAACACTATGACCAAAGTAACTTAGGGAAGAAAGGATTTTTTTTAAGATGGGAGATCATGCTCTATCACTGATGGAAATCAGAGCAGGAACTCAAGACAAGAACTAGAAGGCAGGAACTGAAGCTGAGAGCAAGAGGGAACATTCCTTATTCTTACTGGCTTGCTTCTCATGACTTGCTTAGCCTGCTTTCTTATACTACCCAGGACCCAGGGGTAGTACCACCCCTAGTGGTCAGAGACATCTTATATCAATTATTAATTTTACAATATGCCCCCTGCAGATTTACCTATAGGAAATCTCTTGGAGGCATTTTCTCAGGTGAGAGTCCCTTCACAGATAACTCTAGCTTGTGTCAAATTAACGAAAAAAAAAAAAAAAAACCTAACCAGAACCGTGCCATGCTATAAATCACTCCTAATGCCACCTATGTGGCCAGCCATCTTTGATTTCCTGTCAGAAGTCACCCTTTTCTTTCTGCTGATGACTCCAAATTTGTAACAATGACAAGGCATCATTGGCCAACGTGTGTGTGTTGTATCTAGCTTGCATATCCCATTTCCTTCCTGTGCTGTAACATCCTGGCATAGTGTAGACATGTCATGATAGGACTCATAAGTCATTGCTGACTAAATCTGGAGGCATGCTGTGGTCATTATCGTTATTTTTATTGCACAGCTTGAGTGTACTACATAGCAGACTCATCCTCATTCCAGTGGGGGTAGAGCTGACTGGCCATTTTAGAGGCTATTACTCTGCCCACCTGCTTGGTGTGATTGGAAGTACTGGGATATAATACTGATCTCTTAGGAAGACTTCCAGGAAAAGCAGAGTTCATTAAATATGGAAGAGAATTAACAGTTACAAGAGAAAAGCCCTAAGCCAAATAAGGAAAATAAGAAATGGTAGATAATGAAAAGATGTATCCTTAGAATCTGTCTTTTTTGGCTTTGCTTTTCAGATTAAATAAATAATCACAGCTTCTTTGAGACTTTGTGATGTTATTGTCTTAGTTGTTCATATTAGCAGCTCACATAGTGATTGAAGTTGTGGTTTTATGGTAGCTGCTTAGCTGCACAGCTAATTACATGGCCACAGATGTAGCCGTAACTGCAGACTTGTTCCCAGGACACTCCAGCAACTGACATCCGTTGTACCCAGCATGATTGCTTCCCAGAGTGGAGATAGACTTTCCCTGTTCTCTTCCTGTTGCTGTGATAAAATATTCTGATGGAGGCAGCTTTGGAACGAAGGGTTTATTTTAGCTCACATCTCAAGGTACAGTCCATTGTATTGAGGAGGGCAAGACCGCAGGGGCTGGATGCAGCTTATCCCATTGCATCAGAAAGCAGAGAAGAGTGAGGGCATGTCTTCCTGCATCAGTTAACATCAAGCTGATCCATTACAGGCAAGCCAGAGACCCATCTCTCAGGGTGAGTCTAGGCTCTGTCAAGTTGGCAGCTAACCCAGTCAAAGGGTTGCTCTTTAGATTTCCTTGTCTCAGGGAAAGTTTGCTGTTATGGGCCTGTAAACTTCTCCTCCGTGTCTGAGGAAACTCGGAATTGGTCATTCAGAAAGCTGCTGCGTAGTTCTTCATTGCTTTGATCTGTATGAAAGCTCTATGTGTATATTGACAGATCGTGAAAACTGTTTTTGAAAAAAAAAAAACACTGCTTCATAAAGTTTGAAGCATCGTGCTTGCCCTAGGGCCACCTGACCTCCAGGCTAGTGCTGTATTAAAAAGACTTCTTAAGTTTTTGGAAAGAGAGGAAACTGTCAGCTTTGCAAAGAAATTCCCCCAAGAGCTTTACCTCAAAAATCGTAGACCTAACTACCAATGGCCAGGTTTTAATAATAATCTTTGTGTACCAGTTTTGATGTGGACATTAAACAACCACTTAATGAGATACCACAGAGCACTGTGCGACAAAGAGTCCAACAGGATTGACTAATTGCAAGAAGCTCTGTTCTAACAGGAGGCTTAAGATGCAAGCCTTTGATACCGTGTAGAAGTGGATCAAACACAGGAAGAAAACGGAGCCATAGAAAACCCACACATTTCTACTACGGACCTTTTGGTCCATACCTTCCAATTTCATGGTAAGGAGCATAGAATGCAAATTGTGCCTTCAAACCCTCAGGTATGGCATCCAAGATGTGGGCGTGGAGTCCTGTTTGGAGCTAGAGCTGTGATAAATATCTAAGAATGTTAAAAATGAACCAGCACCATTCACATTGTGGCCAGGAACTGGGAAGACCGGCTTCCTGTTCCACCTCAGGTAATAAGAGCCATGGTTTGGCTCTAGAAGCTGAGTCTAAAGGGACAAATGCCAACATAAGGTGTATTGCAGTCAGCTGTGTATTGTGTGATTAAAAAGGCACAGTCATGGCTTCAGTTTGGAGTTAAGATTCTATTCACCTCGTGGCTAGGAGAGTTGGTCTAGTCCAAGGTTATCCCAAACATGTCTGATGGAAGAAAAGGATTGGAGAGGGTGGGGAGAAAGAGAGAGAGAGAGAGAGAGAGAGAGAGAGAGAGAGAGAGAGAGAGATAAAGGGTGGTTTGGGGGGGAAAGGGACAGACTTCCAGGCCAGAGAAGAGAAATCAACTTACCAGTTATCCATCCTATCTTCAGAGTTGGCATCAGAAGCGCTGAGGGTTGATCTTATATACTTTATGGTTCCCACGAAACTAGCTTCTGAGGTAAAATGACTATAAATATTCATTTCTAATGGTTCTAGAGTCTATGAAGCCCCAGATCTAAGCCATAGAGGACATAGTCTGGTGGAGCCCTGTCCCCATGGACTGTGTCTTCTTGTAGCATTGGTAAGAAAACTGAGCGTCCTGATCGTTCCTTCCCAGGGTACTAACCCCACTTGTAGAAACCTTGTGCTGATTGTCTGTCAGGTTACTTTACCTTTGTGAGAGAGATTCTAATATATTAACCAGGAAGTGGGTGCATCCCGCCATTAGTATTGGATAAGACTGTTTAACTGGAATTTTCCCTCTTCTTCACTAGAGTAAATAGCATAATCAACTAAGCAATGTGCTTCTTTTAATGTCCCCTAAGGCCTTCCCCACAAAGTAACCTGAATGTGGTTTACCATGCACAGTCCCTGATATAAGTCTATGGGCTGTCAAGACTACACCACTGTGGGTATTTGCTAACTGTTATCACAATCTTTAAAGCATAGAAGCACATTCAGAGACGATATGATTAATTCATAGAAGACTTCAGTGAGGTTGGTAGGTGTAAGACCTTATTGTCATTATCTTTTTTATTTCACAGTTGAACATGTGAAAATGCAGGAAGGTGAAGTGCTTTGCTCAAGGTCCTTAGGGAGTCAATGGTGCAGTCAAAGAAAAATGGGGGCGCCCTGGGCCAGAAGCACCGCTCTGTGCACTCAAGATGGGAGACTGTCCTTTGTGCCTTTCCGTTTTTGATTTATTGACTTTCTTTTATATGTATGAGTGTCTGTTTTTATCATTATGCATCACATGCACGCCTTGTACACTTAGAGGTTAGAAGAGGGCATTGGATCCCCTTGGAATGGAGTTACAGATGCTTGTTAGCTACCACGTGGGGTCTGGGAACTGAATCCAGGTTCTCTGCAAGAGCAACCAATGCTCTTAACTGGTGAATGATCTCACAGATTTTGAGAATTGGAGAATATAGTCCAGTGCGCTTTTGAATTGTACAAGAGCAGCAGAGCACTGCCTGTTTGGCTGTTGTCCCGTTTGTCACTTTTAACAATGTGTGCAAAGCTGCCTCCTGGAGTAGACCCTTGTGTTTGTGACAGTCTCCAAACTTCCAATATTGTATTTATTTAAGAAGCAGCTCACATTTCCTATGCTAACGAGCTCTTTATTTCTAGCCCATGAAGTTGAGCTTTGACACAGCATCAAGTATCGATGACTAAAAAGACAGCAGAATTGTCCTCTAGTCTCTGTCACCTGCTCATTAAGCACAATCGAATGAATTAAGGACATTCCACTATTTTTGTAGACTTTCAAAACTAAACAAAGACGTGATTTCTGGCTTTTATTCGGGGCCAGCCCTCATTTGGAGTGATGGAAGCTGAGTAATCCAGCATCAGCACTGTTCCCTCTTGACATCAGTGGCCTTGATATGCTAGCACTTTCTTTCATTCTATCAAAGGGGTTCAAGGTGGCCCCTGCTTTTCATGCTGGTGAGATTGTGCTTTCTCTCTATAGTGACAGATTGCAGTGCCTCTCTTATTGGCAACTCTGTATCTGGAAAGAATCAAGATACCCTGACCGAAGTTGGCAGTAATACTCAGTAAACCTCTTGGGATGACATAGTTTATACCAATATCCCAGAACCCATCAGTGGCTGGCAATAGCCTTTGTCTGCCTCTGAGATGTCTGTTGATGCTATCTGTGATGGGCTTGTATATCTACCTCTCATTTAAACACAACAGCACAGGGTTGAAATGCATTTAGCTGATTTGATCTATACTGTTGACAGTAAAAGCTCTACTCTCTCTTTAGAGCAACAGTTTTGCCTCAGGTAGGCATGCTGTGGGAACAGAAAGCACTCCAGCAGGTGGAAATTCTCTACACAAATGGAGACTGTCAATAGTGTTTACTGAGTGCGCTCCACCAGAAACAGGGGAGTGGTGTAAAGACATGGAATTCTTGTGCTTGACACTCGGGAAGAGCCCACCCCACCCGGCAGCGGATGCTTCCAGTCTCACTAAGAGAATGAGACCTGGGGAGGTTGGACCAGACATTGACAATATTACATGAGTCGGGTGTGGTCGGCCAGTCTTGGTTCTAGCCCTGGGTGACTCAGTTGTCTTTGAAGCCTTGAACTTGTCCCTTGTCCCCGAGTGCAGGTTTTCTTCTGAACAAAACAGGAAGAGAAATAGGTTGTTGCAAGGATTAGACACATTGGAGTGTATTTCACATAGAACTTAGCAAAGGATCAGTAATGCCAGTCATCCTCATCATCAACATCACCATCATCATCACCATCACCATCATTATTACCGTCATCACCACCATCACCACACCAACCATCACCATCGTAATGGCTATCATTTTAACAATAGTTAATTCTGATCGCCAGCCCTGGTGTTAAATATAAATGCTATGAACCATCAGTCAAATCCGTTCCCTTCATTGCAATTTCTAGATTTTAAAAATTCATTCGTAATTTCTTTTACTCCCATCTTGACCCCTTCTCCTAAAAAGTCCTTATTTTCAGAGCTACCCCCACGTTGGCTAGTTCTTGTTTATGCCATAGTAGAAGTGAAGGAACATGTAAACATTTGATATTTCAAACTTCTCTATAGAAAAGGCACCAGGAAAGCTCCCTTAATCTGTTTTCTCCTCTAATCTTGCATTTATCTGAAATCTAGTAAGCAGCAAAATGAGCTTGTTTTTAATCTTCTTTCTATTCCGCCTAACTGACCTGTGGTGCCAGCAGCAACCTGTGCAGTGACTTCAGGTTGGCTGTGAGATAGGAAAAGGAAAGATTCCTGTTGCGTCCTTTTGGAATTACATAACTGTAGAATACCTTAAAAATTGCCCAAACCTTATTCATTGAATCTGACTTACAAATGAACTTTCTGGAAAATATTAAAAAGCCCCAGAGGCATTGTTGGAGAATGGTGATATTGATGTTGAAGATTGTAGGATGCAGCTAAAAAAATCCCTGTCTGTGTTTTGTATGCAACATAATCTTTCTCGATGATTTATCATCCTTCATATTTTGCTTAATCTGATATCAAACGTGGTTTGTATTCCTGTAGCGCTCGCTGACAAATGAGAGGAAAGTGAGCCCGAAGAATACGCACAAGGTATGAGCACATTTCTGGAATGGGAAACAGGCCATGAAGAAGGCGAGAGGTTTCTAAATGGATAACTGTGCCTCGTCTGCGGATGAGAGAGGCCACAGTTGGTCATCTGTTTGCCACTATAAATATCAGTAAGTCCCTCTGGCTAAACAAGAGAAGGGAGAAAGCCCATCAGTCATTGTGAAGGTTATGGCAGTGGAAGGCAGTCAGATGTGTGACTCCCTCCAGGAGGACGTGTGTCACCCCACAGAGGCTGTAACCACCTCAGATTGGAATGCACCCTTTTCCCAAGTGAGACCCTCTGTCTGCATAGAATGGAAGACAACTCTGCTAGCTGTGAATGGTGATTGGGTCCAGGCTGAAAATTCCCACAATTGAGTCAAACCTCCTGCTTGAATTCTTATTTTTGTTAAAGAAAGTCTGCATTGATAAACAGAGATTCCAAAGGAAAAAATACCTCTTCTTGTCCATTAGGGGAGAGAGAAACAGGTTAAGGGCACAGGGCGTCTTTATGGTCTATCAGTACTTGATTTCCGTGGTAGCATCTATACTGCTTATAATTGAGGATTCAATGAAAAAATGATTTTTCTGACCAGACAAATATCCTCTGACTAAATTTTGTAACAATTACAGCAAAGCAAGACACATTCCAATAGGAATTGTAGTTTATAACAAGTAAGTAAATGCTGAAGCCAGTGTATCTATGGTGGAGCCTGACTATATATTGACCGCTAAGAGGAGAGCACCGGCTGTGTCCACACAAAGAATGTGTGAATAGGGCATTGAGAGTCCCTGCTGCCTGGGCTGTTTTATATATAAAGTGCTTAGGAGGAAACACACAAACCTAAAGCTTGAGGAGGCTTGGATTGGCGAGAAAAAAGAGGCTTCTGGGCATAAAGATGATACTAAAACATGTCTCAGATAGAATCCCATAATTAATAAGTATAGAAAAACAGCATCCTAAAAGAACCAATTTTTGTATTGATCTTCCTCCTAATGGATGTTTTTAAATGAAAAAAAAAAACCTAATCATTTAACTAAAAATGTCAGTGATACTTCTTGTGACCCAGTAAGTAATCTGGAAGGTAAGAATTAAGCTATCTTAAATATCTAAAATATGCCATATAATGCTAAAGGAAAAACTAGACACAGTCTGTCTCATGTCTCTCCTAACACAAGATCCAAGCATGTGCTGGGTGAATATTTTGGCCTACTCCCAGATCTTGGTCAATAGCTATTTACATTGGCATCTCCATCTTCTTTCTCTGCTCATTGATTTTTGATGATTCTGTAAACTCTTAAATTGGGTCCACTTGGATTCTGAAACCAGAGAGAAAAACTGCATCAGTCAGTATTCCATCTTTAAAAAGAAAAAATTAAAAGAAATGGGATCCATACCCTGACTATACCATGATATCAAATGCTATTGCCTGAGGCAGAATTACATAATGTGTTTTTTAAAAAAAACTAACAAGGAAGACAGGGCTTTGGACCAATGTTGACCATGTGTGTATGCAGGGTGTGTGTGTGTGTGTGTGTGTGTGTGTGTGTGTGTGTGTAACATTTTAATGTTAGACTGGAGTTAAGGGCACAGAAAGGTTTCGTTTTCTGGTTGAGCTGCTAAGTCACAATGCCTGGATCATTTTCTCAATTCTTTGCATCAAACACAATCCCAAGAGAGAACTAGGCAAGCAGGGATGCTCATTGACAGCTGAAGAACTGGGATGTGGCAGAGATTAAGCCGGAGAAATCCTTCCATCTTTAGTGGATGTTCAAATAAGTCTCTTGGGTAACAACTATTTTTCAGATTTAAGTTTCATTCAGAAAACTCTGCATTTTAAAAATATGAATACATGTTCATAATATGAACATTTGAAAACAAAAGTTGTAACAATAAAATCAAATGCAATAATTCAAGATATGGGATTATACTCTTTACATAATACATACATATAAAATCTGTCGTCTACCTGCCTATCATAATAATGCACATAGAAATATCTATTGGGTCTCCATTACATATATGAACTGTCTCCTGTAGTTTTAGAGCTGAGAAGTCTCATGGTATCTTATGTGCAAGTTGGAGACTTAGGATATGAGTATAGTTCTAGTAAAAGTCTACTCCTCTCAGGAGCCTGAGGACTAGGGGAGTGTGGTGGTTTGTGTATGCTCGGACCAGAAATGGCACTATTAGAAGGTGTGGCCCTGTTGGAGTAGGTGTGTCACTGTGGGTGTGGGCTGTAAGACCCTCATCCTAGCTTCCTGGAAGCCCGTATTCAGATGAAGATGTAGAACTATTAGCTTCTCCTGTACCATGCCTGCCTGGATACTGCCATGTTCCCTGCCTTGATGATAATGGACTGAACCTCTGAACCTGTAATCCAGCCCCGATTAAATGTTGTCCTTATAAGAGTTGCCTTAGTCATGGTGTCTGTTCAGAGCAGTAAAACCCTAACTAAGACAGAGAGCCATGGTGTGAATCCAAGTTCAAAAACAGCAACAGACTGATATTTCTGCTGTCAGGACAAGAGAGAGTGAATTCCTCTTTCTCTATCTGGGATTGTAGAATATTTGCTCAAATAGAGTTTTCTTCCCTAAATCCAGTGACTTAAATGATAGTCTCATCTGGAAACACACACTCATAGACATACTCAGAAAAACTGCTTAAGTACCTCTTGGATCAGTCAGGTTGACAATTGTGCAATAGAGCCAGACTCACAGACAATATCGACACTCTCAGAATGTATCCTTTAAGATAGGAACAGCATAAATCATGTTTGGCCACAGTTGATTAATAGAAACTATGAATGCTTCATTTATATAAAAAATTAATTTTTTTAGATTGCATAAAACAAAAACCACTGCTGGTACCATACATGGTCACAGGTGGAAGCTCAAGGCTGTTGCTTTCTGTATTAGGTTTCGCTCCCAGGGCTGTGAACCTCTTTCTGTGAATCATCTGCTCCACTTTGAGACCAGTGGGAGTAAGTACCGTGAGCGCTTCATTCCTCGTGGCAGGGCTACATGCTGTTCTCTGTTCTCTCTCTGTGGAAGTGTGGGGTGGAGGGCGGTGATAATGCAACTTTTTACTGGTAACTACTCTGGCTTCATTTGTTCTCCGATCGCTGAGACTCCTTTCCTGTGATCTCACTCAGCATCTCCAGTAACCATTCCTCAGGGTTGCACAGCTGTGCTGGTAAACACATCATGGTGCCTATGGGAAGTGAAGGTTGTCTTGGAAAGTCCTGTATGTGGCTTATAGATGGTGTCTGCAGATCCATGGGCCGTCTGATTTTATCTGGGGTCAGACATGCTGCCTCCCCAGCACCCTTTTAACTCACTACATCCTGATATTAATGTTTACTTTTGAAACAATGTGGCAGACGTTATCATTTCTCTGTGGCTTTATTCCACAAACTTAATCAAATTTATAAGGATTGACCCTCCACTTATCATTAAAAGTTATTCATTCGTTGGTGTTTGTCACCTCGATCCAACTAGAATCACCTGAGAAGACAGACCCTCAATTGGGAATTGCTTCCTTAAATTGACTTGTGGACATGTATGTAGGGGATTTTCTTGATTGGTGATTAATGTGGGAGGGTCCAGTTCACTGTGAGTGGTGCCACCTCTGGGCAAGCGGGCCTGAACTGTATAGGAAAACAGGCTGAGCATGCTAGAGGGAGCAAGCCAGTAAGCAGCATTCCTCCATGACTGGGATTCTACTCTAGCTTCTAAGTTCCTGTCTTGAGTTTCTACTCTGTCTTTAAAGATGGACAGTTACGAGGAAGTGTAAGATGAAATAAACCCTTTTCTCCCCTAAATTGCTTTTGGTCAGGGTTTTATCACAGTAACAGGAACCAAACCAAGACACCACTTAACAGCTGAGAAACTATCACTAGATGGATGGATAAAGAAAATGTGCTGTGTGCACACCATGAGATACTATTCAGCTCGAAAAAGGATGAATGCCAATCATGTGACAGTGTGGGTGCACCTGTAGACGACTGTAGTAAGCAATACTAGCCAGTTGCAGAAAGAGCAGATCTCATTCATATTTGGCATCTGAAAAAGCTTGATTTCATTCAATGTAAGAACATAGTGGAGAGGTCAGCAAGGGTTTTGATATAGAATCTTGCTATTTTTCTATGTAGTCTAGACTGGCCTGAAAACTGTGGTCCACCTGCCTCAGCCTCCTGAATGCTGAAATTATAGGCATATGTCATCATGCCTGGCTCAATTTTCATGTCTTTGTAGATCAGTGAAAATAAGTGTTAAGGGGTTATTAGGCACGTGTACTCGTATTTCTCATTCGCCATTATGTTGCTTAGGGTCATATTTAAGCTTCTGCATGTGGCACGTAAAGAAATCCTGATCAAGCCAGGCCATGGACTTCCTCACTCCAGCTCCCACACATTCCATGCCTGCATGGCCTACTTCTCTCCCAGATGGTTCTTTCTGCCTGACATGTTACCCCCACCCCGACTACCCATCCCATCTGCCGCGTAGCTCTCTGAGCAGAATCCTGGGGCCATTTGGAACAAGATCAGATGGAAAGCACATTGGAATCCCAGATTTCTGGGTCACATCTGAAATAGGGTATATATGAGTCTCCCAAAAAGCAACGCTGGGCTCTATTTTTAATAAGCTCAATGCAAAATGTAGAGTACTGAGCTGTAAAATCAATTTCTTTTTGAAAAATCAGATCTACCATGAACACGAGGAAGGCCCTTGTCTGCTCCCCCTCAGTCTGTCCCATCTCTCCTCCCCACCTGCTGTTACGCCATTGCTGCTGTTTGTAGCCTGTACCTGTTCTCGCAACCCATCCACAGCTCCTTGTGAGCAGAGACGTCACCTTGCTGCTTCCTCTGGCCAATATGTATCTCAAGGCTTCATGTGAAACCTCTCAGTAGGTGATTTTTTCTGGGCCAACTTAGCCTTTGTGTTTTGTGATATTAAAATTAACCTAAGAATACTTTAAAAAGTCACAATGACGCAATGGTTTGACTCTAGGAGGGTGAGGAGGAAGGAAAGTATTGTTTTCTATATAAAGAGGGCAGCTTAAGCAATTGGAGGAAAATGATAATATTGCATTTCAAATTATGAGCTGGAAGCCAAATCCAGATATACAAAGCTGCTACCAATTCACCACACCAAGTTTCTTCTCTCGTGAAAAGTGACATTGAGTCAGATCAAAAGACAATGAGAAGATAAAGACAGGTTCTTAATGAGTCTGGGAAATAAGTAGTGTTGCCGTTTAAACAGACCCACAAAACAGGGAAGCTGGGTTGTGACCACAGGCCCATAGTGCCTTTCTTTCTAAAGTAATAATATATAAACCTTTTTATATGTCGTTATCACAGACTGCAAGGTATAGAATGTTCCCTACTGTGTCTCAAAGGAGCCGTAGCCACAAGATACCTCTAAGCAAAAGCCTTAAGGTAGAATCCTCCTGGTGTTCCAATTGCAGTCTTATTCAGGAGATAAAAGTGCCCGCATTGCTCTGGAATCAATGGCTGAGTGTTTGTATAGGCAACTCTCTCCAGTCTCAGCCCCAGTATATTGAGGACATTTTGTGTGACTAGAAACTTACTAAATGACCGTCTAATTCTGGGATAGACCCCATGCGTCTATTTTTCTGCAGGAGTTAACAAAAGGAGGTCCGACTTCATATCTTCTGTAGCCATACAGAAGGAACCAAAGGAGCCCCCAACATATTGGGGATAATTCAGTTTTAAATTGATTTAAATGTCTGCTCTTTCGCAAGATTCTACACTGCGTGTCTGACTGTTGATGATAAATCAGTCCCCTAGGGGAGTTTGTGTAAGTTTAGCCCCAGCCACGAGGTTACCTGCTGATATTCACAAGCCATGTAAAGGTTCTTGTTCAAAGCCACTGTCTAGGAATGGCCTCACTTGGGCCACTCGGCCATTTGCAGTGTTCTTTTGGCAAACCACTTTCACTAGTACTGGACTAGTGTTTGGCACACATACATTTTAAATGACCCATTTTTTTTCTTTGCACTCTCTACTCATACCTGCAGAAAAGTTACTTCATTGTTGAATATGGGTCTGTTGTAGCAGATTCTTAAAAAAAAAATGACTCAAGCAGGGATCTTGGCAAACAAGAATCAAGGGGGAGACTGTGTCAGTGGATCTGAACTAAATTGTCTGTGGGCTTGACAGTCTGGATCAGTAATCTAATGAAATAACTGAAATCGAGCATTGCATTAGCTATTTCTTTTTTCTGTTGCTGTGGCAAAATACTTGACAAAGGCAACTCAAAGATGAAAGGGGTTAATTATGACTCACAGTTGAGAAGATACGGTCCATCCTAGAAGGAAAGGCAAGGCACCTGGGGTGTGAGGAAGCTGGATCGGGGATGGGGCAGCTGGAGCAGGAGGCTGTTGGGTGTGAGACAGCTTGAAGGGGGTAGCTGGAGCACAGGGTTGCTTAGAGCTTGAGGTAGCTGGAGTGTGAGGCAAGTGGCCACAGTTAGCAAGCAGTGCCTCAGTTTCTCCTCTGTTCCTTTGTTTTCAGTCTTGGACTCCTGCCACTTATATTCAGGTTGGGTTGTTCCTCCTCAGTTAAACCTTTGCAGACAGCCTCACAGACATGCCCATAGCCATGCCTCTTTGTTTTTAGAATTTAGATTCTAAATTCAGTCAAGATGGTAATGAAGAGGAACCAATACATTCATATTTATCTTGGGAGAATTAAATCACATCTGAGTAGCTTTGTGGACAAAGATGTCCACTCTTCACCTGCACTGTGGTTGCCATTCATTCTCCAGGGCTTCTAGGAACTACGGAGGATTGATGCCTTCTGAAGGGAGATTTGAGAGGCTGATTCCAGTTTGATAAGAGATGCCCCCACAGCTGAACAGCCCTCTAACCAAACACAGCTCATCCAAGATGTCCTGAGAGACAGAACCATACAGGTACCCTGGTCTCAGATTCTGTCTTCAAGCCTCTGCCTTCCAACATCATCTCTAACCCCTAGATACAGGGCTTTGAGATCTATGGGCTGCCGAGTTGGCCTGTGCTATGCGTTACATATGCATGTCCAGTTACTCATTCTGGAATCCCTCATAAGCACAGTGATTACCTACAAGGTTGTAGCACACACCTCAGCCTAGAATATTGGGTGGATAATATTTATAACAAGTGGCCATTTCCCTAGTTACCTGATATTCTTAATGTGTACCTATTTAAGTGGGCAGGGGAGATCATCAAGCCCTTTGCATCATGAATCACAGATATAAAGGTGTAGAGGAATTTTAATCCAGAAACATAGCTGCTCTGCCAAGGGATCATATCCAAAGACCTTCTAGGTCTATGTGTTCTGCCTGGAATAGCACACCTTTAATCCCCCTAGCTGGAAAACAGACATACTCCTAGTACACATCTTTGATCCCTAACAATGAAGGTAAAGTTAGTGTTTTGAAGGAGGCAGTCATGTTTGAAAGTGATATATAATTGAGGGCAGACAATGTGATGAATCAGAAAAGGATTTGGCAGAACGAGTCAGAAACAGGATATGCCCAACTCTCAGATGGACAGGAAAGAAAGGCTACTTTAGAGCAATGCTGAGAGAGCAAAGAGGAAACAGTTTTACTGGGACAGTTTTACAGAGACAGAAGACAGAATGAGCCAGAGAGTGAGAAGGAGCCAAGGATTAGAACAGATTGCCATAGTTAGTTTGAGGCCAAGAAGAGCAATTCATTGAGAAATCGAGAGAAGCCAGTTTGAATCAGTCAGCTTGGAGAGGAGTGTGAGCCAGAAGAGTTTAATTGAACCAGTCAGCCAGAGTTCAGAAAGAACTAGAAAGGGTGAGTGTATTCAGCAGTAAGCTTCCGAGATGACAATTCCATCTGGCAAATAAAAGTTAGATTTACACAAAGAAAGCCTAGACCATCTTAGAACTTCCCTCAAGAGGAGGGCCCTGTGGGAATTCTGCCCCCACCTGCCACCCCAGGACACACATCTGTGTCCCTGCAGCTATAGAGCTTGACTCTGCAGATGCACTGTGGCTTTGCTCAAGCTGTCCCTGTGAGCCCACAGTTGCTGCCCGAACTATGACAGAGTGGCTAATTCTGGTGTGTTAGGTTGCTGTTGATGGAGAAGGGAAGAGCCCCTGTGTTCACTGAGAGGAAAGATACACCCCTGCTTTCATTGCTCAGCCACAGTGTATCCCTAGGAAGTAAACCCCACAGAAGCTGTGTTCTGTTTATCAGACTTCAAAGCTCAGATCATGTAACAATGAAAACACCAAGAGAGCAGGAAGCAGGCACATTCTCCGTGTCTAGACTCATTATTGTTTGAGAGTGAGAAGGGGACATTGCAGAGATCCTAATCACGGAGGAGGGAGAGGGTTTTAAAAGACATTGGAGCTTTTTGTTGTTACTGTTTGACTCCTGTCTTCTGTACCGATGACCGAGTCTCTAGGAAAGGGGACACAAACACACAGGGAGAAAGTGTGTTTATAAAATGACAATCCCGAGTCCAGTGAGAAAAGATGAAAGAAGTATGAATCAAGAGCCAGAAGGCCGCCAGGTTCTTGTCACGCAATGCTCTGTCGTGCATCATCTGCTTCATCTTTAGAGCCTCTGTTCTCCTATGTGGAGTCTTTATTCTCTCCCTGTGATAGCTTGCCTAGAGTACATGTATTCTGCGTGCTTTCTCTCCACCATTGTGTGAAGAAAAATTGACAGTGATTTGGCGGTGAGCTGTTAAAAAGCTAGAGTCAGATCCTTTTGCATTGAAATTAACTTTGGATTTAGAAGGTTGACAATGAATGAGAATGGTGACCATGGTTAGATCCGCTGAAAGGTTTGTGTTTACAGAATAAAGTCGAGTGCAACAAAAATGAGTTCAAGTACCTTGGTTAGTATCTCTCCAAACCTACTGTCTTGGCTCTTGCTGTTTCAGCACACATAGTAATTGTATACACATTAGTAATAATACATAGCCCAAGCCCAACTGGGCAGCCCAAAGATCTCAACATCTTGTAGGAGTTACAGGTGAGGTAGTGAGGCAGGGAGGGGCTGGAAGAGAGAATCAGAGACCAGGGGACCTAGATGGCTGTAGTCTCTCAGGACTTCCTGGATGAGCTGTTTTTAGTTAGAGGGCTGTTCCGCTGTGGGTGTGTCTCTCATCAAATAGGAACCAACCTCTCAAATCTCCCTTCGAAAGGTATCAACACTTCATAGTTCCTAGAGGCCTCCAGGATGAACACTGAGGGTCTGAAACAGAGCAGCAGCTGGCAAAATAGAGAGGACAGCTGCTTCAGCTCTGCTCAAGGCAAAAAGGTGCAAATGATAGACATTCGTGTCCTAATGGCCAAAACTCTCTGCATCCTTCAGTCATTGAAAATTCACTACAGGGCATCATTTCCTCCAGAAAATGTCCTTTTTCAGATGATTTGGGTAATCCTTTAGCACCAGTGTTCTATGTCCACCATAACTGCATGGTGGGAGTAGTTTCTTGACTCTCTCTGACTGGTCCCTAACCTTTCAGAAGTATCCCTTGTATGTAACTATGTAGCTAGAGCAGAGCTCTGCTTGTTGGAGTGACACTGGGCAAAATGCAACACATTAGACAAAAGCATCACCTAAAATCTGGGTCACTATTTCCCGTGTTTTGAAATCCATGGTTTTGTTTTTCTTTTAAAGTCCCCTTATTTTTATTCAAAATGCCCTTAAGGTTAACTTCCAAGTTGACCAAGTTTGTGGATGCAGAAACAATCTCTTCCATAGCTTGACATGTTTATCCATAGGATTAGCAATTTATTGTGAATAATGGATCCATATATCATGGACAATCAGTTTATGGAGTGCCATTTCCTCTGCTTGCTAAGTTTGGAGCGTGTGTATGCTGATAGTTCGTAATCTATTATATCTTGAAAGAAAGGAGAATTTCATGTTGATTGATTACGATTTTTTTCAAGGTCTGTGTTTGTCACTGAGAAGTTTCCTTTTTAATTCAGATCTTTACCGCAGATACTTAGTTACCACATAGGAAAGTGACACATTACAGGAAAACAGAATAGGAACTGAAGATAAATTGTTAATATTACTAAAATTGAAACGAAGCTCATTATTCTAACTTTGACAAGAACTTTCTTAGCAAATTAAATATAGTGTATGGTTTTCCTTTGCTTATGTTTAATCTTTCTGTGATTTTGTGTATTGAGGTAGATGCTTGTATAGGAGTTTGTATAGGTGAACGTGTGCGTGTTGGGGGGTTGTGCACACAAAGGCTAATTTTGAGTATCTTCCTCAGTGGTTTCCTATTTAGTGTTTAGGAACAGGGTCTCCCATGGACCTGGAAGCTTATCAATTTCTTTAGACTAGCTGGTCAGTAATCTATGGGTGAATCCTTCCATCACTTCCTCCCCAGCATTGAGATTACAGATGCATGTGCTGTGCCTTGCTGTTCACACAGGTACCAGGGATGGGACTTGGGTCCTTAGACTATGCAGCAAGCACTTTATCAACTGAGCCATGTCTGCTGCCAGTGTACAGTATTATAGCTGTTAAGGGAAGAGTACTAAAGAGAGGTATTCTTCTTAGTCTAACAAATGTTTTCATTCTAGCAAACCTATTTTGACTCTGTATATCTTATTTACGTATGCGTTCTTCATTTATGTTTTGAGATAAGGTCTCACTATGTACTCAAGCTGACCTGGAATTCACCATGAGTCAGGGCTGGCCTCAAACTCAAAAACACATTCATCGAATACTCTGAAATTTCTTAATTACCCTTTAATATTATACTTTACTTTGGCAAGGAGAAAGATGGAGCCTACTCAGTCAAACTCCACCAGTGTTCACTAGGTATTTATTCTACTACCCTATTTAATCTATGTTAGATAGGACTTAGTATATTTCTGATTATTTTCATGGTTTAGTTTTGGCCTTGACTATGTCATCCACTTGCTTGGCTTAGGGACAGCGAGGAAGCAAAACTTTGTCTTATGAGCAGGGCAGCGATATGGAGCTTACTCCTGGGAAGAGACCATCTGGGAATGTCTTATGTTCCATACATCATAGTAATGAAAACCAATGAAGAAAGGGGGATGGTGCCAAAGGACCCTGATCCGGATGATTCCAGGGAGACAGCAAAAATCAGTGGTGCCCTGTGACAAAGAAGCCATGAACTAAATTTCCACAAGGGACCAAATCTGAGGTGTATTTGAAACACCGCCTTCCAAGCTATTCATCAAGAGAATGTGCTGTAAAGTGGAGGGCATGAGTGGAGTGGGAGGAATGGGCAAGAGTATGCTAGGGAAGCCAGTCTAAATGGGAAAACTCTGAGGATGAGTCTCAGAGTCACATTGCCATGAGTTAAGCAATGTGTCACAGCTGGCTGGGCAGCTAGATGTCCTGGCCTCTCTTCAGAGGACCTAGATTTGGTTCCCAGCATCCACATGGAGGCTCACAACTACCTACAACTCCAGCTCCTGGGGATCCAATGCCCTCTCCCAGCCTCTAAGGGCAATTGATGCATTTATCGACTGGCAGACACAAACATACGCGTAAAATAAAAGAAACGAATTATGTAAAAAAAAAAGGAAATGTCTTATTGTAGAAACTTAAAATCTCATAGGGAGAGCTTTTCTCCTAGGATATCAAGAGGAAGGATGCTCCTGAGGTGTATAAAGTTGGCTAAAATAATTCCTTGTCTGGGAAATAATGCACACATAGGCCTTTTCTTGATGGAATGTTGGTATCTGAGCGCCATTATAGACTTTTCTTACACCTTAGCACCTTTGCAGCCATATAAATAGGAAGCATACAGTCTATTAATGGCCTTGCTTCCCTTGTGAAATCAGGGCTGAATTTTTGATGAGGGAAAAACAATTCAGTTCGGTCTACTCTGAGAATCTTTATCATGGATAGGGACGTCGTAAGCAATTGGTAATGACACTGTAAAGGCAGTTGGATGGTTTTGATCAGGAAACTATTTTCAGATAATTTCCTTCTGACGATGAGCAGTCCTAATGGACTTTGGAGTACAGATCATGTTAGTTTGGGAACATGGCCAAGGATGAAAAGCATCGTGGAAGTGTGTTACCCTTGACCAAAATGTTAAGGAATTGCATGGTACTTGACTCAGTCAAAGAATTCAGCCTCCCTCTCCCCCTTCCTCTCCCCCTCCCCTTCCCCCTCCCTCCTCTCAAGAAACTGTTCAGTATCAGATGATCCACCATGTCCCTGGAGCAAGATAAGACCAATCCCTCAATTCTCATTCAGCTCACTTTTGGGAAGAAAATTACCAAGGCGTGACAGGAGCACATGGTTTTATCACATATCCAGCAGTTCTTTGCCCCTGACTAGAAAATACCCAGTATGTTTTCAACGTAACTTATGCTGATATCAAATAGAGATGTGGCTGAGGGGAAGGCTCCCCGGTCTGCAATGCAAAGCCTAAGAGTTGCACTTCTCACTTCCTGGGGCCGCTTGGTGCTCAAATAGTAAGAGAATTTTAGAAAATCAGCTGCACATTTTAAATGTTTCTAAACTGTGTCTCTACCTCTCTTCTCCTCATAACTGATATGGAGCTGAGGAATGTAAAAAAATGGACTTTCCCAGTCAAGCACAGCTATCCCTGCTCAATGGATGGCCTTCAAAAGGGAGTACTTCCCTAAAAGGCCAAGAGAACAGTGCTCCAAGAAAGATCATGAGCACTCAACCCAGTATCAAGACACTAAGGATGAGTTCACGGGGTCCTGTGACATGTCAACAGGATCTTCTGAGTCCTGGGAGGAATGCTACAAACATATACCTCAGTGGGTCGTGGTTGCCTTCTGCTAGTGAAAGAAATTCAGACCAGGCAGCTACCTCCTTTTCTCCTTACAGTTGATTCAATGAGCCATTTGTGGCCTCTGAGGCCACATGGGCATTCCACACCTGGAAACCAGTGTGGGACAGACCTGGTGTGTTTTATTTTTGTTGATCCCCACAGATGGAAACTCCAGGTATTTCCAGAGAAGCATTAAGTCATTTTGCAGTTTGTCCTTTCCCAGTGACTCTGTCCAGTGACATTATATGTCCCCTCTTCCACTTTTCCTCCTGGAATTGAATTCCTTTCACTAGCTGAAGGCAACCACGACCCACTGAGGTGTATGTTTGTAGCAGTCCTCCCAGGGCTGCAATCAGCAGTTTGGTGGGTATGATGTAAGAATAGCAAGACAATTTCTCTAACTAATGAGGTGGTGGGGCTATGAAGCTTTGAAAATGTCGAGGAGCTGCTAAGTGAGGGAGTCAACTGGACTCCACAGGCATAGACAGGAGAAGGACTTCTGAGGCCTACCCCATATTCTGTGTGGAAGTTGTCCTGTTCTACCTTTTGTTAATTACAGGTAGGAATGTGACTATTTCTCTCAGGTCACCTTAAAAACTGGCTCAGTTAAAAACATTTTTAAGGAGAATAATTTTGCAGAGAATAATTATTTTATAGCTAAAGTTAGTACTACAGAGGAAATTTTTCTCTGTGTGTTGCTGGTTTCCGTGAAATCCTATGAGAACAAGAACTCTCGTGGGTGATCACATTCTCAACCTTCCTGTTATTGCCACAGCAACAAAGTCTGTTTTACTGCTCGAATTAGTTAGTCAATAGTGGTCTTTGATTTATGATGTTTGACAGCAGCCATCCCTGAAGATCATTGGCTCTTTGTTCCTCATTAGCTAATAAGTGCCCCTGTTTCAAGACAGCAATTCCCAAGGAAAATATGAACTGAACAGCCTAAAGGACTCCTTTGGAGTATGAATCTGAGACCTCAGAGCAGGCTAATTAGCTGAAATATCAGCAAAGGATGCATTTCTCCACGTGTACGTCATTGATTAAGGACAGAGACAAATTTTTTTAGATAGATAATATACTTTATTTCCATACTATCCAGATATTCAAACTCCAAATTAAGACATGAAGTCTGGGGACTAGAGAGATTGCTCAGTGGTTAAGATCACTGGCTGCTCTTTCAAAGGAACTGGGTTCAAGTCCCAGCAGCACCATGGCAGATTACAACTGTCTGTAACTCCAGTTCCAGGTATCAGCCTCCTCCTTCTGTCCTCTAGGGACACCAGGCATGCACATACATCCATGTACATAGATAGCCATGCAGGCAGAACATCTATATTCATAAAAATAAATTTTAAAAAAGACCTGAGTCTGACAGAAGATATGTATTTTTCCTGGTAGTTGAAATTATTTATTGAATTATTGGGCTTGTCAAATGTTATAATAATAAAAGTCATATCTAGCTGCACCTTCATTAGTTAATAGGCTTCATGGAAAAAAGAAATTCAGATTGTGCATGTATAAATACATACATATACATATATGTATATATTAGAGCAGCTTAGTCTTAGTCCACATTTCTACATACATTCTCTCACATAGAATCAATGTCTATAGATCACTCTAAATTCAATATTTGTAGGCCTTAGCAATCATTACGATTATGGGTTTACCTTCAGTTTCACTTAGCTTCCATCTCCAGATAGCTATTTTTATCTCACGGGTGTACGTAGGGCAAATGCGGGATGGTGATTAACCTTTGTGAGTTTATATGAATCCATTTCCCAGCATCAACCTGTCAACTCACTGATATACATCAGGGTTATCACTGGACAGAGCTAATTGATACTAAAATAGCCCCTCTTGTTTGCCATAGCCTTTTTTCACTGGTGTGTCTGTGTTGAAACTGGAGACTTTTTAACTCTGTTCATTCCTTTGAGTCCAAATTTGTGATCTGTTTCATCTTTGAACTTATAAAAAGAAGTGCAGGTCCGACCCCCACTGGAGACCTTGCCCTTCTGAGCATCTGTCTAACTCATGGCTCTCTCAGTTCCTGGTGGGTTTCACTCTGTGGAGCATATGTAGTGGGTGAGCTACGAGCACCATTTCTGGCAGAGCCTTGCCAACCCCAACAGAGTTTCCTCATCAAAATGAAGGCCTTTGCTTTTAATTGGCATCAGCAGATGATGGTATCTCAGTTTGCATATCTGGAGATCATGTAGCTTACTCATTAGGAGAATCAGATTAGACACAAAGTGTCATATATCTACAATCCATAACAGGATTTGTTAATTTACATATAGTCTGGGTATAGTACAACAGACCCTAACCACACTAACTTCTGCAAGAGAATCCCTAAAGGAAAGAACTGTGAGAATCCACACCTCCTTGCCCTTTTCTATCCTGACTTGCCATGGTCAACCATTCCTAACAGAAGTATTCAGACATTTATCCAACAGCAGGGAGTCTCGATACCACATGGGGACTTGATTCATGGACTACCACAGCCATTACACCGAGGTTAAGGTAACATGAAGGATGACCTTTTAGCTCTACCCAATAAATGTGGGTATGCAATGTGTGTTAGTATGGAAATTTGGAGAGATTAGAGCATTTTATACAGGCTATGTTTCTGCCATGGTGACTACTGTTATTACTGAAAGTCCTGTTCCAAGCTCGCCTCTGATCACTTTATACACATTTTATCCCTTAGCTCAGCTGTGCCTGCTTCCAACCCAGTATGAAATTATGTAAATTCACAGTGAAGGGGGGCTTTTATAGTTGGGAGATGGTTGTAGGCATGATGCTAGAGAAGACTGGGGTCATGCGAGGTTCTCATTTCTTGGTCAGATTCATACCGGGCACACCAGTGGATGAACTGCAGTGAGCATGTGCTGACGGACTATCTGCTGTTGATATAACCAGAATCATTACAGCCCATTATTCTTGATAGTCTATTGCTCTGAGCTGATAATAATGATGGAATCTGGTGGGTTTTTTTCCCCACTGCCTTGTGGGTGATGTGGAGAAAGACTGCATCCATAGAGCTACCTTGTGGCTCATCTGAATTTGTGTCTTTATATAGAAACTATTGACAGCAATATTTACTCTCCATTTCATAGAGGCCATAAACAGAAAGTCCATAGCAGAGTATGTCACATGTATTTGTTGCCTAATAAAGGCTTGTTCACTTTCCCTAAAAGTCTTAGGATGGTAGAATTTTCAGGAATGTTATTTACAGAAGGGTTGTGACATTCAAACATTTAACAAGTATGTGGCTGAGAGCAAAAGCCAAACATTTGGAATTTGCTAAACATTCCCAGAGATTTGATATGGGACATGCAGTAGCACACACATTAAACAGCAGCCAGTCACCAAAGCATGGGGATTGTAGCATAGTCTAAAAGCAGCCTTGGTAAGGGAATGGTGCTTTGGAGGGTCAGGACCTAGCTTAACAGTTAGTGTAGATAAATAAGTTTTTGGGGACATGTATCTGAAGGTTGGGCCACCTCTTCTTCCTGCAAAAATGGTGTTAAGACTGCCATCTCCAATTCCTAGTCTTTCTGAAAAGAAAGACAAAAGGGAAGAAGGGATGAGCTGCTGAGGTTCCACGCTCATTCACAGAGAACTGGAGGACAGACCTCCCATGCCTCCCCATGATACATTTGACTGAAGCAGGAGAGTGCTATAGTCAGAGCCACCTCTGTTAAGCTGTGTGCTGAGATGGGTGCTTCTGACTTAGACTCCTAAGAGAAAGTCATGTGTCTTTGTTTCCCACTGCAAATCTGGCTGATGTGGAGTGTCTAACTCCAAAAGCTAATAATGAACTTCTGGCAAATGCTTGTAGTAAGCTTAGGAAAGACCTCGTACTATTGTATGAAGGGCTGAGACTTTGCATAGGGGAAAATGCTCCAGCAGCAGGTTCTAAGTTGATTTTTATTTTGGTTTCTCAAGCTGTTAGGGTTTGGTTTGGTTTGGTTTGGTTTGGTTTGGTTTGGTTTGGTTTTCTCCCAGGTTGCTGTAACACCTTCAATCCCAGCACTCAGGAGGCAGAGGCTCTGATCTCTGAGTTCGAGGCCAGCCTGGTCTATGGAGTGAATTCCAGGACAACCAGAGCTACACAGAGAAACTCTGTCTTGAAAAACCAAAAAATAAATAAAATAAAATAAAATAAAATAAAATAAAATAAAATAAAATAAAATAAAATA
>NW_021604597.1:3635137-3679136 GCF_004785775.1 Grammomys surdaster
TAAAATAAAATAAAATAAAATAAAATAAAATAAAATAAAATAAAATATCATCTCTTAGTATAATGTATTAGGATCACACCTCCAACATAAAAACACTCAGAAGACAGCCACATCCTTCTTCTTAGAAACCAGGCACTCCACCAGTGTGCCCTTCAGGGACCAGACACATCATCGCCTGGCACTGCCAGGTACAGCACATTTCCACAGTCCCTATGAGTTGTAACACTCACATCCTTTAAAAGGTCCCTCCTGACATCGTAGCTTTCTCTTATTCTCTCTATCTTCCAGTCTGTCTGTCTTTCTGTCTGTCTGTCTGTCTGTCTATCTGTCTGTCTCTACCTTGTAGAAGTTAGTCATTATTCTGCCTCCCAGTCCCATGATCCCAGAAATAAACTCAAGACTCAAAATATATTTACAAATACCTTGGCCATATAGTTAGGCTCTCCTCTGACTAGATCATAACTTAAGATAACCCGTTTATTTTAATCTACATTCTGCCACATGGCTGGCTAGCTATGTTCAGGTACCTTGCATCTTTCTCCTCACATCTTCCAGAGTGGATCTTCCTGCACTTGGCTCTACAGCAGAATTATTTCTGCCTCCCTGATGTCACACCTTCTATTTCCTGCTGGGGGCACAGGACATAGGCTTTTTAACTGACAAGTGATGTATCCACATAATACACAAGATATTTTCTCTACACTACCTCTCATGTCCTCACACAGAGATGGCCTTTTTCTTCCCTCTCTCCCAGTAAATCTCTTGTGTGAGATCTATTGAGTGGTATAATCTCTTCATGGCATACCTTGGCTCCAAACCAACCGCCAAGGTGCTTCTAAATCCTTACACCTATGCCTACTCCTTTCTCTCTCCCATTCTCTTAGAGTCAGTTGGGGTCAGATATATAAAGACTGTCCTGAGTCTCTTCTTCTCCCTACTATGACTGCATTCCAGTAGGCAGGCTATCTCTGAATGGGATGGAAACTGTCCCCGATGATGTCACAGCCTAAGAAAAAAAGTTTCATAAGACAGAGTGACTTTGTTATCTTGTTGCTTTGAGACAGGAACAGGAATTGGCTATGTTGCCTTTCTTTTTTATGCCATCAGAAGACTTTTCACGATCTCGATTTACCTAAGCAACCTTGAGTCTACGAACTTCAAGATGCACAAAGAGCTCTGCTATTTCTGAAGCTTGGCAGCCTCTGTAGGTATATCACGTGACTCCCCACACATCTCTTTGGAAGTTTTCATTGAACACCTGCTAATTGGCAGAGATCCATTGGTCACAAGGTAAAAACAGAAATTTCCACAGATCCTCCAGGGATGAGTTGAATGGCGCAGAGTTAAGAGAAGGGATGAAGATATATAAAGGTATAGTATTTGTTACGTAAAAACAACCTTATTCCATGTTCCTTCTGATGATAAAAATGTAGGAGAGTTGAAAGGAGGACTGTGATGCCAACACCAGTTAGGATATTTTCAAACCTGGTTTAAGTGATTTCTAGCACATCACATTGTTGGCAGAGCAAAGCATGCTTTTCTGGAGGTGTCTGTAGTTAGGTCGGTGTGGCTTTTGATGATGTCAGGAACGATTGCCCTTAAATTTCCACGATTGTGTTTACAGCCTCAAGTACAAAAGCACCCCCAGGCTTTCTTGTCAGGATGTATTTTAAAATTCCAGGCTGAAACGGAAGACATGACATTGAGGAAACATAGAGATAATAAGAGCTTGTAACTAGAAAAAATGTTGTATACAAAAGGCTGAAATTCCCACAGGAAAGAAAAGCCTGTTTATCTCTGAAAGGATTAATATTTAGGACAACATGTCTGATACTTGCTTCCCTCTTACGTGAAAGCATTGGAAGCTCTATCTGGCGTCTAGCAAGTCCCAGTGCTTAGTAGCACTGAATAGCTTGTGGTTCTGTGTCCTTGGCAGCAGCTGAGCATTCAGCCTGGCCCAAAGCATCATTTGAAGGAATGAAGAAACAGGCCGTGGGAAGAGGGGAAAATGGGAAGAAGGAAAACAGTGAGAAGAGGAGTGAGGGAAGGAAGATATATGGGAAGGTATGAGAGGAAAAGAGCTAAGTGGAATAATTTAAGTTGGCAAGACATATTTCGTTACCAAAGATGCCCAAGTGTGCGCCTGACTCGCAGTCCTGACGGAACTAGGACTCGAGCGCAGTTCGGTTCCACCATCCTGCTCCCTCTTGTTGGTTCTCTGTGTTTCAGGACAGCATCGTTTCTAAACATTTTTAAAATTCTTGAAAAAAAACATTAAAATGTAAAAATCATTGGACCAAAAGTTTGAGTTAAGCTGAGTTTAAAAATTCCCCAAAGGCTACATTTCATAGATGGAACAAGATTGTCATGAAAATATCTGAGAAGAAATTCCTCTCATCATTCCTTTGGTATTTCCTTATTTTATTTTTATGGGAAAATAATCTGTGCATTTCCATAGCCCACATTTGCATCCAAATGTAGACCTCTTCACCTTCTTTAATTTCAGCCTGTTTCTCTCTCTCTGTTTCTTCTTCCTCTGTTGGCTCTTCTTGGCTTTGAGTCTCCTTGCTTGCTTTCTCCCTGGCCCTGGAGATCATCCTCACATCTCTGCCCTTTCTTCTGCCATTTCCCCTCACACTGTTCAGGCTTCGTGACCTCTTTCCCTGCCAGGCAGTTTTCTACAGATTACAGAGTCTGTGTTCTTTTAGTTGTCGCTGCTCTTTCCTGTTCTTCTGTTGATGTCTTTCTTCCATCCCGTCCCTTCCTGTCCTTTCCCTGTCTGCAAGGATTACTGATGTGGACTGTCACAAGTACTCTGTGACAGGACTCAGCTGTTTCTCCATTATTCAGTTGAGTGTGTGCAGCAGTGGCTAGGCTGCTGGTTTTAGTTTTTCTCCCTGAGAACATTTTTCTACAAAATAAAAGCCCCTGGATGACCTTCATAGGAAGGTAGTCTGTCTGACCTACATTTTATATTTTGGGGTCTCAGCTTCAGATCACTATCCTTAGTCTCAGCTGCTACTTTGTACTATGCTCCTATTGTTTTCTGTGCCCACAAGCAGCGAATAAAGAGGGATCTTTACTGAATTTGAACTTGGAATTGTGAAGTATTACTTGATACAATACACTGCACTCGAGCTATGGTGGGATTCGGTGAGATCTGCTACTGTGTGCAGTCGCTTGATATAGAAAGCACCTCGCTCACCTTAGGTTTCCCTGTGGTCTTTTCTTTTTGGTGTTCATTTCATCCTGTGGTTTTTCTTTTATGCAAATGTAAGTAAGCTTTTACTTTCCTTGAGTAAACTCCTAAGGATGGACTTTCTGGGTCATATCTATAATTTTATAAGAATTTACCATTCCAGTTTCTAGCTTATAATTTTGCATCCTCACCAGAAGTGTCTGAGAGCGCCACATGGCCCAGGTGCACATAACCTAACACTGTATGTCTTTTTAAATATAATCTGGTTGCAGCTGTGTGATATAGGCTTTCTCATCTCCCTCCTAACTGGTAGGGTAGAACTTCTGTGTACCCAGGGCACATTTCGGGGCCTACTTTAGTGGTGGCCCTGTTCAGACATTTTTCTCCTTCTTAAATGTGTTCTTTCCCTGAACTATAAGACTCCTGTATACATTTGGGGGATTTAAGCAATATGGAACAGAGAGCTGCAAATATTTTCTCAAGTCTGCTGCTTATGCTTCTGTTTTCCCAGCTGTCTTTCAAGTAACAGTTTTTTTTTCAATTTGGATTAAGCCTATTTTAGCAATTCTTTCTTTTATAGTTTGAGTTCAAGCAATTCGTGTCTAACCAAACAGCATGGGTATTTTATTATAGTCTTATTCTTATGTGGAGATCCATAATCTTAGAATTACTTAGAGTCTTAGAAAATATAGTATATATTTCGGACATATCTGAGGTAATTTTGTTTGTTTTCTATGTGGTTGATCCAGCCCTATTTATTGAAATGTCTGGCCTTGTTTTCATTGAATTATCTTGACATTTTATCAGAAAAATGTAAGAGCAAAGTACTGATTTGTTGTGTGCCCATGGAATAAACCCACTAAGTCAATATAGTATACAGTACAGAGTTTAACTTGTTAAGGTTTTATTTTAAATTTTTGTTTTGATTGATGCCTGAGGCCTTTGACCTTTGACTCTGTTCTCTGTGATATCCCCAGAACATGAGCTGTATACATTCTATATCTCTCTGTCTCTGACAGAAGCTCTTAGGCTTGTTGTTATTTCCTAATTTGCTTTTGAGAGGCAGAGATAAAATTCTGTGAAAACACCAGGATTCTGCCAATTCTTTCCATCCCTGGTGTGTTGGTTTGAATAGCTATGGCCCCCAAAGACTCGTGTGTTTGAATGCTTGGGCCATAGAGAGTGGCACTATTAGGGGGTGTGGTCTTGTTGGAGGAAGTGTGTCACTGTCATAGGCTTTGAAGTCTCCTATGCTCAAGCTCTGCCCAGTGTGGAATCTAAGTTCCCTCCTGGCTGCCTGCAGATGACAGTCCCTTTCTGCTGCCTTCAGATCAAGATGTAGAACTCTTAGCTCCTTCTCTAGCACCACACCAGCCTGTTTGCTGCCATGCTTCCCACCATAATGATGATGGACTAAGCGTCTGAACCAGTGAGCCAGCCCCAATTAAATGTTGTACTTTGTAAGAGTTGCTTTGGTCATGGTGTCTCTTCATAGCAGTGAAAACGTCACTATCTTAGTTTCATTGCTGTGAAGAGACACTATGACCAAGGCAACTCTTTTTTTTAAAAAAAAAAAAAGTTAATCAAAGGCTTTATAAGTTTGGTAATGCTCAATAACAAGATGCCCATACAATCAGAAGTGTAACCCAATACCCAGCCTTGATATACCAACTATCTTTGACTGGTGGAGACACTTGAACATCCACCTCCATGTTCCCCTCCCCCCTTTCTCTCCCTCTCTCTCCCTCTGCCTCTCCTTCTCCCTCTCCCTCCCCCCTCTCTCCTCCTAACTCCTCCTCCTCTCCTTATTCCTCCTCTTCCTCTCCTTACTCCTCCCACCTTAGCTCCTCCTACATATCACCCTTCCTGTTAAAATAAAACTTTTCTCTCAAAATACAATTAGAGCATAACTATACCAATTTGTATCAGTAAGGTACAAGATAGACCTAATACCCAGTCCATCATTTTGTTGACTAACCAGAACCTCTGTCATTTCTCATAACTAAAAGACTTAGTTCTGAACCTGGCTTTTTTCTTGACTTTAGAATGAATGTCAGCTGAAAACTATCCTCTCAAGTCTTTTCTCTCAAAGTAAATAGCTGGGATTGGCTATGAGACTATAAGTCTGCAACCCCGTCAGAAATCCACAATGACTGAATTAGCTGAAATTATGGGAAGCACAAAGCATAGCTTCTAAAACTTATAGAAACTGCTGAACACCTGGACAGTCCCTATACTACAAAACGTTGGAGCATCCAATCTTCAGGACCAAGGCAACTCTTATAAAGGACAACATTTAATTGAGGATGGCTTAAAGATTTAGATGTTCAGTCCATTATGATCAAGGTGGGAGCATGGCAGCATCCGGGCAGGCATGGTACTAGAGGATCTGAGAGGTCTATGTCTTCATCCAAAGAAAGCCAGGAGCAAACTACTATCTTCCAGGCAGTTAGGAGAAGGGTCTCTCACCCCTCTTCAAACAGTGGCACACTTCCTCCATCAAGGCCACACCAACTCCAACAAGTCCACACCTCCTAACAGTGCCACTCCCTGGACCAAGCATATTCAAACCACCACACTAAGACACCTGGACTTGTCCAAGATCCTGAGGCTGCTGGTTTAATGAGTACACTAATGCCTTGAGATGTTGTCTTAGGATTTCTATTCCTGCACTAACATCATGACCAAGAAGCAAGTTGGGGAAGAAAGGGTTTATTCAGCTTACATTTCCATGTTACTGTTCATTACCAAGGAAGTCAGGACTGGAACTCAAGCAGGTCAGAAAGCAGGAGCTGATGCAGAGGCCATGGAGGGATATTACTTACTGGCTTGCTTCCCCTGGCTTGCTCAGCTTGCTTTCTTATAGAACCCAAGACTACCAGCCCAGGGATGGCACCACCCACAGTGGGCCCTCCCCCACTGATCACTAATTGAGAAAATGTGTTACAGCTGGATCTCATGGAGGCATTTTCTTAACTGAAGCTCCTTTCTCTGTGATTACTCCAGCTTGTGTTAAGTTGACACAAAATTAGCCGGTACAGATGTCTTCAGGAAAGGTAATACCTGTTGACACCTTCATTTTCCCCACCTTACCAAAACGAGCATGTGCTTCTGCTTTGTGATGCTGACCTTCTGCAGAGGCAGGAGTGGAGTGAAATATGTAAGTAGGCATCCTATTCATAGCCTGAAGTCTGGACAAGCAGACTCAGTTCTCCCCAAGGACCTCCATTCTCACTCTGTAAGTCACCCAGGAAGGTTTGCTGTGGTTGGTTAATAAGCCCTTTTAGGAAGTTGCTACTTGCTTATATATGACTCCAGATATGTCACCTAGGGTGTTTGCCCTCAAGAAGTCTGTGTATCCATCCTTTACTTGCCACTGGCCTCTTCTTGCATTGTTAATGCCTGTAAAATACTGAAGCTTTCTTAACCTTCAACCTTGAAGATAAATCTAAGAATCAATGTGTTTATGTCTTCTTGTCTTGAGCATTTAGGGAATAAAGATGTGAGTTTCACAGCCAAATGGGAGTATTTCTCCATGTGATAGGGCTCACCAGAAGTGTAATGACATTTCTACAATTTCTTTGCTTTCTGGATGTATTCTGTTTATTTATGGAATGCTCTGAATGTATTCCAGAAAGCTGTTCTTTCTCTTGTCTCTCAGACTGTCGCTGATGATTATAGCCAATGAAATAACTGCTTCCTAACATATGATAAATATATTACAGCAACCTCAAAAAGTAACAGAAGACTTCAAAGCTTTTCCCCAGTGAAATAAAACCAGATTATTATTCCCATAAACTGTCTTTTCCCCCTGGCTTCTGGGCCAGCCTCCTAGCTGCTGGGTTAACTAATGTCTGCTTTCTTTAGAAATAATGAAACTTCTGGACACTTGGGATTTGGGTCATTCTTTTTGGAAAAAAAAACCAAACCCATGAAGATAATTTTTTTAAAACAATATAAGTATTTTTATCTTATAAGCATTGATGGTCTATGGAACAGAAGCCACCCTTTTTTTTTCTTTTTCTTTCTTTTTTTTTTCTTTTGATCTGGAAAAAGCATGTGTTGATTTAGCTCAGTGTATGCTGTGGGTTCTCCCATGTCTTGTGTTCTACAATGACTAACTCAGATTGCAGTTCTGGGAAGCTGAGACCGCTGCTTCTGACATTTACAGCCATTCCAGCAGGCCTGAGCTGGGTACTCAGTAAATTTTATTAAATGGTTTAGACATGAAACAACTGAAAAACTCTTGACTCTTATTCTTCAAAGGGGAAATAAAGAGGGAGAAAAAAAAGCTATGAACACTGTATAAAAATACTAGAACTTTAACTTTTCTGAATGACTTTAAATGCCAGCAACTACATAAATTGTGATCTGTTGGGTGAAAACCTTCTGTCTTTTAAAATAGTGTCTGACCAGGCCAGCTAAGTCAGTCAACAGGTTCTCCAGGGAATGAGTGAGGATTGAAAAGAAAAAAAAAGACAATTAGACAATATTGCAGCATGACCCAGCCAGTTCTGAGGCTGAGGTGATTTTATTTTTTCCCAATCTACTTTTGTACCATTTTAATTACATGCAAGTATTCAGGTCAGTTCTAGGTTGAGGAACTAGCAATACAATAGATACAAATAGTAAAAGAACAAGCAAGACAATAAACACAGATAGCTAAAGAACAAGCAAGGCAATAAGCAAAGTCCCACGATCACTCCCTGGATCACTCTTGTGATCACTGTTTCTAAGGGCTTATCAGGATGACCAAAATATCTGAGCCTACTTCTTTGTTCTAGCCCAAAGTCATATTCATGCCTGAAGCCTACATCTTTTGTTCTAGTCTAAGATTTAGATTCCTGCCTGACATTACTTTCTTGTCATGGCCCAATGTCAGATTCCTGATAAGCAGCCCCAAAAGCTCTCCACAAGTATCACTAGGAAACCAAGAGCAATGAACACATATAATTATACATCCATTCTATCTACAAATGCCAGCTAATGAAACATTCTTTAGTAATATTGAAATGAAATTTCAGAAAGGATTTGAGTACTATACTTTAAGTAAAACCAACTCTTACTTGGGTAGCCTTTGATTACAGTTTCTTCTACTTTTTAAAGATTTATTTTATGTATGTGAATGTTTTGCCTGTATGTATGTATATGCAACATGTGCATGCCATGCCCTCAGCTGAGAGCAAGAAGAGGTCATGGAACACTCTGGAACTGGAGTTATAGGCAGTGTGACCCACCATGGAGGTATTGGGAATTGAACCTGGGTCTTTTACAAGATCAACTAGTGTTCGTCACCATTGAGCCATCTCTGCAGTCTCTTGATTACAGTCCTTAAGGACATGTTGCTGAGACAAGACAGTGACAGTTCCCACCTAGATCAGATGATGTCACCCTTTGATATAATCCTAGTTTCATCTTGCTAAGTTCTTAGGCTGACCTACAGAGATAGAATAATTATAACAAAGACACGCTGGAAAGTTATAATGAAGGAAGGGAAGAGGGCTTGGTGGGTAAGACACTTACTGGAAAGTTATAATGAAGGAAGGGAAGAGGGCTTGGTGGGTAAGACACTTGCCACATGAGCAGGAAGAGCTGGGATCAGTTCCCTACTCACATGAAAAACTGTCCACGGCTGTGCACACGCCTGTAGCTCCAGCACTGTGAGGGGCACAGGTTCACGGAGGCTTGTTGGCTGCCAGTTTGGCTCCAGGTTCATCAAAGAGACCCAGACTCAAAAGAAGAAGGTAGACAATGATAGAACAGGACACTCAAAGTCCTCTGGCCTCCACCCACACACACAGGTGTGTGCATCCTCATACCAGCATGCGTACATCGCACACAGATACACATAAACAATAATAAAGAATTTTAAAGTTGTAATGGTGGCTTGAGACCAAATGTTCCTTAGTCTCTCAATTTAAACGTTTTTTTTTAAAACCATAACCAAGGATGTAAGCAAAGTGGCTGTACCATTCGACACAGTACATAATTATAAAATCAATTGCATTTGGTTGGGGATTGAAGGAGAAGAACCTGAGTGAACTACATCCAGGCAACACAGATCGACTCTCAAAACTCCTAGGCCTGACCTTGAGCTGGCTGTCCTCCAGTTATCTCACAGCTGATGGTCTGGTGCATCAAACTGGAAGTTGGATTTTTTTTTCTTCAGTCATTTCCTGGTTTAGTTGCCTGGTCTTTATCTAGTTTTGGTAAATATGTTTCAGTAGTCCATGTTCTACAGTTTCTGGGTGTTGAAGATCGAATGAATGAAAGCACAGCTGCCCTAGCTGAGAGAAGGCGCTCACTTTAAGTAAGGCGCTTCCCAGTTAGAGACTATTCCATTACTCAGTGTGTTGCCCTAATTTTCACTTCTTCAGATACCAGTTTCTAGGCTGAAGCAGAGGTAACTTAACTTGTCTTCCCAATTTCAAATAGTTTAATGAAAATCAAATATTACCATAGGATTTTTCTAAAAAATGAGCACTATAAAATGGTACATAAAATTTGTTTGCTTTTTAAGATGAAAGGCATGAATTTAAATGTGAGTCATGATAGACTTCAGGCTTATTTACAAGAAAACTACAAACACTGCATAAACCTAAAATTGATGTGGCCTAATTAATCTTCCTTAATTTGCCTATGTTTTTCCTGCATGCATATTCAATGATAAGCTGCTTGGATATCTTATTTGAACAAAGTTAGTCTTGTTAAAGCTGGAGTCACCATGCCCACTTGCATGATGTTTTTCAAGGAAAGTCTGAGAAAATGGATTCTTTTCAATGAAAAAAAAAAAAAGACTCAGCTCCCAGGATAAGGTGAAGATAAGATAAGAACAGCCCTGTATGTTTCTCTGCCTGGTATATGTGGTTAAGTGAAGTTAGCAGTCTGCACTGCATGAAATGCCTGCAAGGGCCAGGATTCCAGGGAGACTCTTTGTTCCTGGCATCTCAGTTTTTCTGCAGGCTGTCTCTGTGACACACATGTATTACCTTTTTGTAGAATAGCAATGATGTCATCCTCTCTGGAGAAAGGAAGTAGATGGAGAAAGCCAAAGGTTGACTAGTAGGATGGAGAATGGGCCGGCCAGACAAAGCATGAGCATCCTAAACCAGGACAGAGCGGACGTGGTTGAGGAATGGTCCTAACCAATCCACTTCACGCATTTATCTGCTTTGAACTCTGTATTTGCCCGTTGGCTACCAGTCCTATTCTGCTTCCTTGAGTTTGAAATGTGTCTGTGATATCTAATCCTCAGTGTCTGAAGGAGAGATTTTACAGAAGTACAGAGGGTGGGTGTGTGTGAGATGACCGTCATCTGGTGTTATCGTCATTAGGTCCATATGAGAGTCTGTGCACAGTCCTCTGTCACCCCACACTGTAACAGAAAGGAGAGCCCACTGGCAGAGAAGTTCGGTCTCATTCAGAGCTTCTCTTCAGAGTCTAAGAACATCGTTGTGAGAATGACACTTGTCAAAAAGTGTGTGACTTCCTTTTTCTTGACTATGTTAAAGGATGCATTTTGGAATTGGGCTATCCCATCACAATCGGGCTTAGCTGGCTTCCCATACAAGAGTTTCACTTTGATGGGCAAGCTTTATTTTATTTTATTTTATTTTATTTTATTTTATTTTATTTTATTTTATTTTATTTTATTTTATTTTATTTTATTTTATTTTATTTTCTGTGAGTACTCCACAATCTGGAAGGGCTGACGATGGCTTTTAAAACGAATTTCTGTGCTGTTTTTCTTTACCTGTGAGTCTTCTGTGAATTGAACCTCGGGTATCCTCTGATTTACCTCCAGTCCTTCTGTAGCCCAGTAAGGATGGCATCAGCTGCTATCAGTCTGCTGACCTCTTTTAAGCTGTCTGATGTCCTTTTCTTTTCAACTTGATAGAGCTGTATATAACATGCTTTCGGTAGAAACATTTTGTTCTCTTGATGAGCCAGGATCCTTTCAGGGCTCCATGAGGCCCATGTCTGCTTAGTTCATGGCCCTTGTCAAAAACGTTTCTTAAGCACACTGATTCTTCAGACAGCGCTACACAAATCCACTGCCATCTTCTGTAGTCTTTCATTTCTGTTTCCTATAGTTTTATTACCATGCTGAGATAGGATCTTTCTCCAAATAATTAGCAGAATGTGTTTGGATATGTTTTAGTATTTCGGAATGTTAGAGAAGGACGTTAACTGATCAAAGAGGAAAATGAACCCCACTTGGCTTTTCCTTACTGGGTGAGAGTTACTGGAAAGAAACTGTTAGCAGTCAAGGCGTATGCTAATAGAACTCAAATTAAAAATGGTTCCAATATAAGAGTGGGGAGTAAACAGCCTGTGTGTGCTCTAAAGTTAACCTCTTTTATCTTCTGACTGGTGCCCAAGCACAAGCAAAGCAATTTCGTTCAACACGTGCAAGATACTGTGCGCATCTGGTAGTGACTTTTTGTGAACTGTTTTCTCCCTTTGGTGAGGTCATGTTAAAGGCTCCATACTGGCCACTTGTTTCCTGGAAAAGATTATCAATAACAAATCCTGATCTTCTTAAACCAAACCACACAGTTGCCTATGGAAGAAAAGTCTTTACAATGAAGTCATAATGCTAATTGGTGGTTTTCTTTTGTTCTTGTTAACTTCCCAATATCTGTCACAGAGGGGGGCAACAGATTAAGCTTTGTTTTACAAGAAATACAAACATTTGATAATCTCTTCCATTGACTCAGAAACTTATTTAGCTACCTCTTACCCCTTGCTGAACTAAGTGGATCTCATGCCCACAAGAACACATTCAGTTCCCTCTTCAGCCTTGCTGCATGCTTCCTGGGAGACCCAGGGGCCAGTAACTAACTTCAGCGTCCTGCTATCTCCTGAAACACAGAAGTAAACCGCTGCACAGCGTCTGTGTGGATCAGGAACAAGCATTCCACAGTGAGTTAGTTCATAGGGTTGAGCATCTAAATATGTTCCCTTTCAAGTGTCAGCATTTTTGTTCTCACTCTCATTTCCATTAGAACACTAATTATAATTTTCATGCCAAGTCTGAGTCCCTGCTATCTGGTTATTATAGGCTTATAGCCTAATCTAATTTTTTATTACTCATTTTATGTGCTCCATCTGCATGTACACCTATATGCCTGAAGAGGACATCAGAACTCATCATAGGTGGTTGTGAGCCACCACATGGTTGCTGGGAATTGAACTCAGGTCCTCTGGAAGAACAGCTGGTGCCCTTAACTGCTGAGCCATCTCTCCAGTCCTCGCTAATCTAATTTTTATAATTTGGGTAGAGTAAAAACATAACATAGCAAAATACACAAGTCATAAGATGGCCCATGATGTTTTGAGGTATATAAGATTAGCTACATATAAAGGCTAATGTTTGATGGGTTGGGACAATAGAAATGATATCTACTTAGCTTAAACCTAACAAAAATCCAGCTCATCTTGGTAGAGATCCAGAAGCCACGCCTGAATCCCACTGAGCACAGTAGCAGCAATCTTGAGTGCAGGCAAAATGACCATTCACGTCTTTAACTCTAGCACTGCTCTATAGCTAGAGATGTAGACGTGTTAGGGTGTTTCCATGCATCTATAGAGAGAGGATGCTCACACAGACACAGACAACACAAACACACATGTGTGCATGTGCCCACGCACACACACAAACACGCATGCACACACTAAAAATGTAGTCATTTCTTTTTTAAGAATAGACATCAGTTCTGCCCACCATCTGACCTTTTTGTCCTCCTGCTAGCTATTGCATTGCTTGAGTCCTAATGCTACCTCCTTGGAGCACTGCACTCTTTAAGTTCCTTGTCTTTTAGTGGGTTTCTGGTTTTCTCTACTTCTTTTGGCCATCGTTTCTTTTTTTCTCATAGGATCTATGCCAACCCCTAATCCCTTTTCTCATGGGTTCCAGTATTCCTTAGACTCAGCAAACAGGACAGCAAGCTTTCAACATTTTTAGATAAAACAGAAAAGAAAATACTATCTGGCTTTGGTGGAAAGGATCTCTCCTCCAAGACCTAGTAAAGACTTGCATTGCTTGGGTTCAGTCTCACTAGCTGCTGATTCTGTGTCCCAAATGTATGAGACTGATGGACAGATATTTGTAAGTGATACCTCACAATACAGAACTCAAAGTGGCAGCTGTGATACAAAGCTGGTTGTCCGAACCAAATTATTCTATTTTAGTTTGAGATTCCTTGTAATTCTTTTTTATGTCAGAAGCACTTTAACCATTGACCTCGGGTCACTCGGTGATTGAGTCAGTGTTAGTAATTCTAGGGGAACATAATTCCACTTAATTTCCTATGTAGGACCCATTGTGGCCTTTCTTAGTAAAATATTCACTGTTTAGACGAGTTGGTTCATTACATATCTAATTCTCTATCCTTTGAAACTGCCATTGTATAAACCAAAGGCAGGGCAGTGTGCTGCATAAACCTAGGCTCATCTGGAGACAGATTTTGAGGTGAATGTTAACAATTTTTTTATGTCAAAATATTTGAAAAGGGAAGTTGTAAATCAACATTGGTATGTAATTATAGAAAAGTGACTTGAGCCTCAATATTTTTTCCTTTCAATACCACTTTCCAGTAATTATTAATAGTATGACCATTTATACTCTGGCCCGTTTCATATTAATAAAAGGATTGTAGCTTTAAATCTTTATAACTCTATAACTAAAATGTATAATTTACGTGACTTAGAATTGAATGGATTTTTGGCCTTCCATTTTAAGGGCACTTGAATCACATTTGGGTTTAGTAGTTGTTTCATTGATACATAAACTATAGTAAGGTAACACTGCTGGCCACTCAGTCTAGCTGGCTTCTAGTTCTATGCATGTGAAAGACAGATATGAAGTGTGCTTGAAAGCTGTGTTCTATGGTGGGGTGTGTAGGCTTCCCTTGATTCTATAAAATTGAAGACTAGGAACATGAGTCCATTTGTATATGGACTTGATTCAGTCAGTTAAGGAGATATGCCACATCGGGATCTATTTCCCACATAATTTATCTGCCCCCATGTGTTGCCAACTTCTTGTCCCCCCGCCCCCATTCTTTCTCTGAAAGTCTAATCCTATTAGTTCTTTTCCCATTGTACTGGCTGGTTTTGCGTGTCAACTTGACACAAGCTGGAGTTATCACAGAGAAAGGAGGCTCCCTTGAGGAAATGCCTCCATGAGATCCAGCTGTAAGGCATTTTCTCAGTTAGTGATCAAGAGTGTCAGGGGCCATTGTAGGTGGTGCTGTCCCTGGGCTGGTAGTCCTGAATTCTATAAGAAAGCAGGCTGAGCAAGCCAGGGAAAGCAAGCCAGTAAGCAGCTCCCCTCCACGGCCTCTGCATCAGCTCCTGCCTCCAAGTTCTTTCTGTGTGAGTTCCAGTCCTGACTTCCTTTGGTAATGAACACCAATGTGGAAGTGTAAGCTGAATAAACCCTTTCCTCCACAGCTTGCTTCTTGGTCGTGATGTTTTTGTGCAGGAATACAAACCCTGACTAAGACACCCCTTAGCAAAAAAAAAAATTCCTTTTTTTTTGCCTTGCAAAAAACACACTGAAGAATTCATTATGCTTTTCTGTAAGTCATTTCTGTTATAGGCATTTGAAATATCTTTAAAGGTATTGTTGGATTAATATCTGGAAACAAAGTATTTTACCTTTCTGGATTTAGTCTTCTCTCATGAACAATTTATAAATTCTAATAATTATAACTGTCACCATGTCTTAGTGAGACGCATGTTTATTTATTTATTTTTGTGGAGTGGGGTCTTTCCACATTGTCCACACTGACCTCAAATTCAAAAATCCTCCACTTAGTCTCCCAAGCAGCTGGGACTCAGATGCCATACCAACACACCCAGCCCCAGCTCACATAGCTTAAACCTTAGCTACCAGACATAATCATAGTAATTTTATACATTCTATTGTACTTTGTTTATAGAAAATGAAAGCAGAGATACTGAGAATAACAATAATTTCAACTCTGTCTAATGCCTGGTCTCACTTTTCATAATTATAGAAAATATCCAACGAGCCAGATTCTTTAAATAGCATCATTGCTTCCTTCTCAAAGTACGGGCTGCTGTTTTTCACACTTCTAAGCCTGAGTAAATGCACACGACCCAGTAAAACAATGCTCCCACAAAAGGAGTGGATGGAGCTTCAAAATGTCTTTACTTGGAACCAATGATGATACTGTGTGTTGTTCAGGATGGAATATCCACAGGTCAACCTGTTCAACTCAAGGCATGCCCTGAATAACAGCCCTGTGTAGCTGTGTAATTGGAGAATGTTATTTCCATAGCCAAGCTTCTAAATTAAATACTCACAAAGTATGTATTTGTTGAAATTCTGTAGCTGTGAGATCTATGCCCTCCGCTTTTCTGGAGAAGTGGAGGCAACCATCCCAATTCTAATCATGTGATTGTTGTAGTTTAGCATCTGGCTACCATGAAGATGAGGGATTTGGGATACGATGGTCTGAATATCTTGATTTAAGAAATTAGAATGAATATAGGAATGAAGTGAGGCGGTGCTGTTTGAGGGAGAAGGAATGAAAGAATAGCTTCTGTACTCTTCCCCCTAATGCTTGTTCTATCTTCTGTATTCTCTTGCCCTAACTCTTGTTATAGCTTCTGTAATCTCTGCTCCCTCTTCCTGTTATGTGACTGTTTTCTTTGGACTTGTGAACAAACATCTACTCACCACAGTTAGGGAACCTATGGCAGACCAAAATAAGGATCCCACTGGTGTCCAATTTGGTGAACCAATGAGCTCTATTGAGGATACTTATAGGAACATGGGTAAGAGGTTCCTTACAGGAGCAGAGATTACTCCAAGACAGATGCTTCACCAAATATGACCCCAGCATGAGTGACAGCTCATGAAATCTGGAACCCTGGGGCACACTGTAGCCAAGTTAGAGAGTGTCTTTCAGGAAGCTCAGGTGGTCTCTTTGCCCCTTCTTGGCAGTTAAACTGGTCTGCAACTCTTCTAGGCAAGTTGGCTTGTCTGAGTGTCAGTAGGCTGTCCTCACTGCTTATATAAGTTTGTGGAGGAGCTAGTGAATCTTGTCAGTTTCATGGACTTCCTGACACTTTTGAGTTGTTTACCTCTGGAACTTAAGGAGCTTCCCTGCATGATGAAGCATCCTGTGTCTTAAAATAGCTTCCCTCCAAGGTGGACCGTTTCATCTCAGAGGAAATACCCCCTTCCTCACCTTACCCTTTCCTTTCTGTTTCTCATTTTCCATCCTGTTGAAGATTGTTAGTAGCTCATCAGGGCAAGAGGGGCAATGACTCAAACCCCATTCTATGTGAATGACCCTCTCTTCTTGATTCTTCTGACTTCAAGAAACAGACCTTGAATTACTCATTTGGGGTGAGAAGCAGGTGGATGATGCTGAGCCTGATGTGGAGAACATGCTCCATGTGGTATTGAAGTCCAGGCCCCAGATAAGGGATATGGGTTTGACTATACCAGTTCTACACATGGACATGTTGCTTCCCACTCAGGACACTCATTATCACTCATGGTAGACTGTCTCAATAATTCCAGGAGCTAAATAAGTCTGGTGGAAAGTCGGTTGTTTGTCTGTGGTTTTCTTTTAAGTCCACATTTTTTTTCTTTAAATATCACTAGGTACAATAAGTTAATTCCATATCCCCCTCAAAAAGTGTAACAAGGTATAAGCCTTATTACTATGAAACAAAAATTTTTGATGGTGTTTTAGTCGTTGCTCCTCCCACCCTCTGTAAACTGATAATTTTAAAATGGACACAAAAGAAGAAACAAAGAAAAGGAGAGAGAAAGAGATCCCGTATGTATGTTCCTGTGGCTTATAATTCAGAGAGGCTGCATCTTTGCGGCTCTAAGCAGGGCACGTTCAAACCAATGCACAGTAACTGTGCATTGCTAAAGGGCCAGTCCAGACTTATGTCTTAAAGGGCTCTGAGTCTGATTAGTCTATAGTTAATTAACAAGCATTTAGAAGTCAGCACCAGAGAGCCCAAGGTCAAGAGTTAGCTTTCTCTGTGGACAGTCACTGATGGACACCTCATCCCAATTCAGGTGACTTGTAATGTTGTTATTGATGATGGAGAACAGAATGTGGGTGGATTAAAGCAAAGACCATCACCAGAGCAAAATCACTGCATGCAATTGATCAAAATGACATGCTTCTAAGGTTAGGGGAGTTTCAATGGAACCTAACCGAGAAGTCTAGCTTTCCCACTGTATTAGAATACTCTAAGCAAAGCATTTCGCTTGCGAAGTCTTAGTGTCTATCTGTCATGAAGATGTTATCAATGGAGAATGCTGTATGGGCTACAGAGGATATATAGGTACTTGTCTAACCAGGATGGAGAGATCCTTTTGTCTGTCTACCTGACCAGCTCTGGGGCTGGTCCTCATGTTCAGCATCCTAGTGTCCTTACCGCTCTGTGCTCTGCCAATGCTCTCTGCTTGGCTGTCTCTAAGCTCTGTGTATTGCAGTTGCTTCCTCCAGCCATGCAGCTGGAGAGGGCAATTTGGTGAATGATTTCATTTACTTAAGGATACGCTTAAACGTGATGGTTCTGAGTAATGGGAATCACCTGGCACTAGGAGAAGATGAGAACCTTCCAGATATGTGCACAGAAATCAGATGGACTTATTAGATTGGAGGATATCACTTTGGTGGGTCTTGAGGTGTATCTCGGTATCCATATGTCTTCTGTGTTATGGGGGCTGTCCAGCTGGTTCTTGTCCTAAAGTCACCTTCACACGGGTTTCCGTGAGTGACACTGCCGATTCTCTCTTCACTTACAAGTTTGTTCCGCTCCTCAGAAAGGCGTGGGAGTAATCGGCACCGTAATAAAAAAGGCCCGGCATACAAATTATAAGTAAGATCAATAAAAAATATGATGGAATGATGCTTTTAAATTCTCCTTCTAAAATTATTAGCTCATCTTGTGGAGAGAAAAATGCAAATGTGGTGCTAATTATGAAGATCCATCTGTTACACTTAAAGAACCATGGGAGGGGAGCGCTAAATTGAAAGCTTTTCTGCAGTTCTTTGCCATCTTTGAAGATGTATTTTTATTTCCATTTCAAGCAAACTTTGATGACCTCTAAGGTGGCAGGCACCTCTGCCTGGAAGTTCTGCATTGCCATTCTCAGAAGGTTGTTCTCTCACTCCCGTTTTTGGTTTGATAGATTCTGCATCATGCATGTGGGCCGCACCCAATATCTGCTTAATGGACACTTGAATAATTACTTGAAAAGGGCTATTAAATAAATTATAAACAGCAAGTACTCAGTGCCTACAAAGCCCCTACATACTTATTCAGAATGTTTGGCATTTGAAATCTTCTACTTAGCAGGGATTCCATGAGATATTTATTAACATAAGCTTATTGACAATCTGTTCCTTAGTAACCCAGTAATTCTGTTCAGGTCAAATATAGACTTGAGTCAGGAACTTATTCCAAATTCTTAGGTTTGTAATATTGGTTATTTTCCAATCAATCTTCATTAATGCCTGCATACATATCGCTAATGCTCGAATACATGATCTTCTCATTGTTGAGTTCTGACATCGTGAAGTCTACGAATACAGATCTGTAAAACTATCAATGCAAGGAGAGAGATGAAGATACTAAAAGCTGCTGGTAATCTAAAAGGAGAGAACCAGGGGGCAGGGGATGCAGGCCTGGGTGTGTACACTTGGGGGATGCTGAGGATTCAGGTCTAGGTGTGAACTTGGGGCAGGGTGAGAATACAGATCTGGGTGTGATCACAGGAAGCAGCAGGGTGCTATTTATCTTCAGAACTGAGCCAACCATTACATTACAGATGTAGGTACAATGAGTCCTGTGGTTCTTAAATGAAATGTTGAGTCAAAGGTGGCATTTGAAAGACAAGTCCCAATTATGCCAGCTTGAGGAAGCAGTGGTTTATGGATGTTCTAATAGCATACACAGGCACGTAGGCTATGGATTTCACCCCAGGTCTGTTGAACTCTGATGGCTTACACACTGGGCAGTCAGGGTGTGTGTGCACCCGGAATACAGGTTATTCTAATCTCACACTAGCCATGTGGCAGCACTTCCCAGCTACTGCTGGCTGTGCAGTAGGGATGCTAAAATCCCAGATTCCCTCAGGAAAAGGCAGCGATCAATTTAATTTGATGTGTAACCAGCTACAGATGTGGTTTCTTAAAGCAGAACTTTGCTGTGCTCTAATAAATAACTGTTAAGTGTTGCAGAGAGACAATGCCTTGTTTGGATGAGGTTCGGAACCCTTGAACCCATGACCCAGACACAGGCATTGTGGAGTGGAGACCAGCATGTTAAGAAGCTCTGTCAGGGAGGGAAGAAAAGCAGGAATCAGCCAATGAGGAAGTGGACAGTAAATAGCACTTTCTTCTCTCCATCAAAGCAGCTACCACGTTTGACTGACTCACTTCCGAGGTTCGTTTGTTGATTTAAACAATCTGTGCTCATTTTATAAAACTGTAACAAAATGCCAAGAATAAAATTACTTACAATTTCACAACTTCGCAGATCCTGTGAACATTAGACTTCTCTCTTCAGTCTTTTTTTTTTTTTTAATCTATGAGGGGTTTTTTTTTTGAGATATTTCTGGAAGTATTTCTCAGAATATTTAGCTACATAAGGGTCTTGTGTATTACTAGTTCCCAAATAGTTTGTGTTCAAGACTGTTTTGTATGCTTGGAAATTGTTGAAGATTTCTTCAAAGAACTCTGCTTTATGTATGCTATAGCTCCTTACTTTAAATTAAAACTGACAAAAGTTTAATATTATTTTTTGTTTATCTCTTATCTACCTACCATCCATCTATCATCTGTCATCTATCTATCTATCTATCTATCTATCTATCATCTATCTATCATCTCTCTACCTATCTCCATCATCATCATTATCGACAGATAATATCTCTGTTTTCTCTCCCATCACACTGTGAAGGGTGGTAACCTGCTCATCTGACAGGTAATGAACTTTTCCTGGCATCTTAGCTCCTTCCTAAAGGTTACTTTAGGATGATAGAAATACACTTTTAAACTAGCAAACCCTATATCTTATTTATTCTTGCATTTCCTTTATCATATAGTGGGTCTTTTCTTCTGAAGAAATGCCATTTAAACATTGTAGTACCTCAGGCCTTTTGTGGGTCCCTAGCTGGTAACACTGGCAGAGTTACTGTGTAGGAAACGCAGCTCTTTATGTCACCATGGGTCAGTACGGGTCTCTGCTCTCTGAAGTGGAAGGGATCTGATATAATGACTTGCCACCAGCTGGCTAGCAGGTCTTTCCAAACCGGCCATCTTAGAGGCTCTGCATCAGTCTCTGGCCTTGGCAGGGTGGGATTTCATAGTAATCACAGCAGCTAGAGGAGTCTTGAGAGTCGGAAGACATCCATGTTTGTTTCCCATTGACTTTCCACCTTTGGCATCATGTCTTCTTGATCTTCTTTTACCTTAGGTTGTTTCAATGAGGAGCTGGCTAGCATCCAAAGACAGAGCGTACTGTCTCCTTACCTCTTAAAAAGTATCCCTTGAGTATCTGTATGTGTGTGTTCGTGTGCACATGTGCATGTGTATACATACCATGACATGTGTGGGGAAGTCCAGGACAACATTATTAAAGTCAGTTCTCTCCTTCCATCTGTATAGTAGTTCTGAGGATCAATTACAGGTCATCAGGCTTGTGTGGCAAATACTTTTACCTACTAAACCATCTTGCTATGCCACTGTCTCCTAATTTCGATATACTTGTAAGACATCACTATTTTCTTGTATATATTGATATGAGACAAAGTCTGTATGTATTGTGTCCACTTCCCTACCTCTGTGTGCATACACTCCTGTTAGAAATTCCTGCACCACAACCGCAAGTCATCGTCTGTGTCAGTTTGTCTAGGCTTGAACTCAGATATCTACTCAAATATTACTCTGGATATTTCTGTAAAGATAGTTTCATACAAACTTAACACTTTGCATTGATCTGCATTTTGACTAACTGACCAGACTGCACAGTTACGTGTTGCATAGTATTCTGGTTAAAAATAGATCAAATATGTTATGGTAATTCCAAAAATATTAATGTAATAACATTAAAATTAACGTGTTTTATAAATATACTTTCCCACCTAGAGTTAAGAGCAGAATTATTTTATAATTTTTGTAATCATCATTTTCTTGACATCTGTCTAATTTAAGAAAGGATATTTAAATTGCCATACCTCTCTGTACATTCAGTTTATTGCAAAGCATTGCTTTGACTGTACATATGACTATACTATGAGCTTACACATATCTGCAGTTGCAAAAAAAAAAAAACCCAAGCAATATTTTAATACATTTTCAAAGAGTTAAACTCTTGTATGATTCCACTGGACAATTTGACAAGTGATTGTCTCTTAACGTTTAATTGATGAGCTCATGGATGGCTGATTTGCTCTAGCTGTGGTGATACACGGGGCGCGTGACAAATCCACCACTCTAGCTCACCCCCAGGAGGAATCTTCACCCATCTGTGGTGTATGATGTCATGTATTAGCCACCTGGAAAAATGCTGACTTACTGACTGGTATAGAGTTTTCCCGATATTTATACGTATCACTTTGGGACAAAAAAAAAATTATATCTACTAACACCACTAGTAACCCTTTCTTATCAGTCTCTTACTACAGATTAGTGGTCAAGCACACTACAGACAAATCTTATTTATTTTTTTTGCTTGAAAGTTCATGTTTTATTTTTGGCAATAAACAATGGTCAGCCCTGTGCTCACCAAAGAGAAAGCATTTATCAAGTACTCAGGTCTGAACACTTGTTCTTCAAGTGAAAAAGATCTTTTGTAAGGGAGAAAACAAACAGGAAGAAAGCAAAAAGATAACCAAAAGCAAGCCCATGCCCCAGTGCCTCATCTGAAAAGGGAAAATATGAAGCTCCTATCTGATCAGAACATTTAAAGAGTACACATTTCAGGGTTGACACTAATAGGTATAGTTTTAGTTTGCTTCATGAAGGGTTTATTTTTTTTTAAAGAGACACTAACTGGCATTTCCTTTGGTTCTAAGGGCATCGTGTGCCTGTCACTTCATAACGGGCAAGGGGCCTAGCTACTCAGCTGTATCAGTGTGGCGAACGAAAATAGCAATCTCTAAAGCAGGTTTCTCCCAGACCTCACTCTGAAAGCCACTGTATTTAATTGAAATTTCATATCTAATTCCTTCCTTCCCCTGTCTCTTTTGGGGGGAGGGGCGTTTTTTGTGAGTTTAGAAGACCTTCTTGTAGTCGCCTCTTAAAAGTGGTAAAAGCCCTTTGGAAACAGTTTGGGACTACCTTCAGAAGTTAAGTAGCATGCAATTACTCCTAGACATATTCCTATAATAAAAAAAAATGTGTCCATATGCAGATTTATATACAAATATTTATTGCAACCTTGTTGGTAATAGCTAAGATCTGGAAACAGATGTTATCAGCAGGTGAATGTAGGAGTCAATTTTGGCATCTTCATATCTTGGACTGTTACCAAACAAGGACTGGAAGAAGTACTCATATATGCAATGTGGGGGATGCTTGGGATAATTATGCTCCAAGACACAGGGCCAGGATTATGCACTGCACTGTTTCATTTGCACTCTCTAGAAACCAATCCGTGTTCATCCCTGGATGAGGCAGAGGTATAGGTGGGGGAGGGCGGTGGGAAGGAAGAAAGGTGCAGAAACAGAGGAAGGGATGCTGGCAGGGAGGGAGATGAGTTACAGGTTGGCACAAAGACACTTTGAGAGCTGACAGACGCGCTCATTATCCTGACTGTAGCCTTGGTTTCACGAGTGTATATCTGCCTAACTTACCAGATTACATGCGGTAAAGCTGTGTGCTTGGCTGTGTGTCACTCCTACCCTAGTAAATCTGTCTAACACAGTTTAGGAGTACAAAATTAAACTGTGGTTCCAGTATGCAAATCAGCTGAGAGATTATCCTCTATGACTTCTGAGTCCTCAGAAGCTATCTGGGGATGTATAATGCCCTTTAAGACATGATCGTCACACAGGTTCCAGGTCTCCGAAGTAATATCCAGCTCTTTCCGTTAGCCTAGCAAATTGAAGCAACACATTCCAGCTTTGTAAAAAATCTCTGTGATATTCGATCAGACATTATCTTGCTGCTTATTTATGAGGATGTAAAGTAATACATACCAGGTGATAAATTTTCCATCTGCACTTTGCAGAGTGCCTTACTCACCTGCCTTGTGCTCCACACGCATGCAGGGGGGGATGGGATCTCACTGCCCTTAGTATAATCATCAGTGTGAGACCCAAGTCACGGTAGTTTGCTGATTATTTATTTTTCATCCTTGGTGTTTATTGGTTTTTACAACTTTCATTTATTTGTGCTTTCTTAAAATTTTATTCCTGGCCATGCCTGTATAGCAGGACTTGAGAGACAGAGACAGGAGTCTGTGTGAAACTGGGCTATATAGTTGCAGACCAGACAGAACTGTATAGCAAGACCCTGTCTTTAAAAAGCAAACAAGGCTTTACTCAGTCAGTAAAGTCATGAAGACCTGAGTTCGGATCCCCAGCACCCATATAAAAGCCCAACATGGCAGTGGGTATCTGCAACTTAAGTTCTGAGGGAAAGGAGTAGAGACAGGTGGGTCTCTGAGCTCACTGGCAAGCGGGTTGGTAAAATAGCCTGCCTCAGAAAATAAAGGTGGAGAGAGATCAAGGAAAGATCCTGGGTGACCCCCAGCCTCCTCATAGAAATACACACACACACACACACACACCACATACCATCAAAAACAACAACAACAACAAAAACGACAAAAGAAAAACTCTTCATTCTTATAAATAGTGATGTTGACTGTAAAAAGGAAATCTAATTTTTCTAATGTTCATTGAAGGTTAAACTATTTTTAAAAACTTTCATTTTATTGAGTCATTTCTCTCATAACGGCAGTCGTATTTTCATCTGAATGCATGAGCTATTTCAGGGAAAACTACAGTTTTAGTAAGTGCCTAGTATGTGGCCTTTTAGAATTTGTTATTCATTGTATTTATTTACAGATGCTGGTTTATAAGCAGCCGGTACAGAAGAGGTTTACTGCCTTAGTTTCTCCTGTTGCAGCTCAAGGTACTGCCATGCTTCACCTGCAGTGAAGGCACTTGTCCTCAAATAAACTGCAGAGGGAAAATCTCTGAGTTAAGAGAATGTATTTTAGTGCAGAACTTGTAGCCCCACTCTGTTTCCTTCCTGGTGTGGACTGTGCCACATTGATTCTTCAGAATCCGGCATGGTTTACACAGAAACGTGGCACACTGTTTGCTGCTAGTTATACAGGAAACTATCAGAGGAGCACAGCTTCGTTTAAAACTTATCCAGGTACTTGCCTATCAATTACCAAACCCTAGTTATTCCTGAAAATATCAGCTAGAAGTGGCATGAACTGGGAGTTCCAGCACGGGGATTCAATAGCAATAACCCCTAAGCCAGTCACTGGGACTCAGTCCAGACTTTGCTTTACGGCACCAGTGTGGTGCTCAGTCTATCAGACTCTGGTTACTTTTGCATGTGTATATTTTACCAGGTTGCAGGAATTCAAATATGTTATAGAAGAGGGTTTATGTGCAGTCAGCCTTCAGATCATGTTAATCTGAAACCATCTTCCACCTTGCCCTGTTCTTTGGAAAGTCTCCTTCTGTAGGACTGAGTGAATTGACAGCTGAAGGTTTCCATTAATAACCGCAGTGATTACAATGGGGTCAAACTTCCATTCTGTTTCCAGGGAAGCATGCCACATGACTCTCTTCATTTAGAAATGATGACCTTTTTCAGAGTGAAATGTCTGATTTTGTACTTTGTAAAACAACACACTGACAATGAAATCAAAATGATATTAAAATGGTTTTTAAATTATTTCAATATGTAGGCACGGTCATAATGCTACAGTCCAGTTCGTCACAGTATATGTGTCATTAGAGTACTGTGAACTCATGGTATAATGGTATGGAATTCAGTATTTGATGATCTTCCTAAAAAAAAAAATAAACTGTTATTTGTATTTTGTAAAGTATTTAAAGGAAGCATTTTTATGACTGAGGAATTTAAACTAAATGAATATTATGATCTAAGAATAACTGTTGTGCCTTGAAATTTACTTCTCAGACTCATGCTCCTCAAACTGAGCAATTTTGGCAGCTAAAATTTTAATTTTAGTTTTTTTGGTCTTTTCCTGTGATTGACAGCCTGTCCTTAGGGGACAAACAGAACATTAGGCAAACACACTTATGATTCCATACTTTGTCTGTCCATCTCTGTCTGTCTGATCTGATAGACAGTTATTAGATAGACCATCAGAAATAAAAGTGCCCCCTTTGGCAAGACAGAAACAATGAAACACTGAGCCTTTTCAATGGCATCACAAAACTATTTCCTAGATTGGAAGAAAAATAAAAAAATGTCACATGATATTGCCATTTGTGAAATCTAGCTTCAAGAAGGAAGAGAAATCTTCCCAGGAGAAATAATTTCCTGGCTAAGAAAACAAACTGAGAGCATGTGGGGCAAACACAGACAAGAGAATCTGCAGCAGTGTGCATCTTGCCTGTGGTCTACAATACCTTCTGTAGAACATCCACTCTCTTGCCTGGCATGCTCGTCTCTCCCAAGGGTCTCTCATGTTCAGAGAAAAATGCAATCTGTTCAAGCTTCTCAAATGTTCTTCTGAAAGCTTTCTGAGAAGAAGCCCTTTCCCTACTCAGAGTCTTGAAGTGTTAATTTTGGATCGGAGTGTCTCCCAGCTCCTCAACCTTGATATTCACAAACCCATCCTGAGAAGCTTGACTGGATTAACTCGTGGTTTTGCTGTTCTAGCTCCTGGGTGGTTTCTTGCGGGCGAGAAGGAATTTCTTCCGGAACAATCCTTGGCTTGGAATTTTTATTGAGACACAATATTTACATGTGCATCAGATATGATACAATAATAGAATATAAATGTTCAACTTACTTTGGTCAAATCAAGGTAAAAATTACTACCATCTCTTATGACAGTAATTTTTCCTGTGTGCCCCAGAACACAGTATTGTTATATTCTTGTAGAGATTATAAAATGTACTGTAGGTTTTTACAACCAATACTTAACTCTGATACAAGAAGCCAGAGGAATTCCTCATATTTGACTGTTTTTCATTAACCCCTCATCTAATGCCATGTATCTCCATTAATGACAGGCCTGGTGTCTAGTGGCCACCGTTCTGCCCCATAGTCATTTTAAAGGCGTGTTTTATGCTTTTCTCAGAATACTGGCAATATTGATCGCGATTTACAAAATGAAGACACAAAGGGTCTGTGTTTTCTCAATCAAACCTGTTTAAGAAGTTCAAACTGAAGTGTAGATTACTTGAATGTTCAAGGTTATACTTCATATGTTGAGGATTACATGATGACCAAAACTCTAAAGTCTTTGGAAAGTAAACATCATTTCGATGGCTGCTGTGGGCTCCAGTTAGAAAACCAGTTGTGGGAGAATAGTGGCTGCTGACCCCAGAGGACCAGAGTTCAAAGACATCTATTATAACTGGGTCTCCATTAGCTCCACCGGCCTATGTATAAAAGGCTTGTTCCCCAGACTGATATCACTGGGAGAGCGGAGGGGGGATATGAGGTCTACTGATAATTAGGGAGTCCTTGTCTTTCTTTAGCTCCAGGCTGAGGTGCAATGTCAGCCTCTCATTTGTTCACTCCATGATAAGCCTTGCCTCCAGCAATGAAGCCAAGATCACGGATTCCACCCTAACAACCTTTCCCTCAGAGAATAATTATCCCACATATTGGGTCCAGTGAGGGAGGCTGGCTCACAGTACTCTGAGACAAGCCCGGAGCAGATCGGGTGCTGGTGAGTCACATCTTCCTGGAACACGAGGCTCCTAAGCTATGTCATCTCTAAAATCCCCTGGTGTTCTTGGTCACATTACTGAAAAGTATCACTCTCTATGTTTTTACTTGCATATTTTAAGTATTTCTAGAAAAAAAGTTGTTAAGTACTAACATATCACTAAGACTTACTTTAGGAAAAGATCCTTTCAGGGAAAAAAATGTTTTATGGACAGCATGTTTTTGTTGGGGATGAGTGTGTGTAGAAATCGTAGTAATTTAAAAATTGATTAAAGAAAGCTATTTAGAAGGAATTAGGAGCTATTTTCCATAATTAAGGGTATAATAGACTTTAATAGAAGTTGAAGTATTTTAGTTAATTTCAGAAGATGAATACACTGTTCCTGCTCAACAGAGTGAGTAGCCATTTCTGGACTTTAAAGATCTATTTATTTGAGTTCTGAGTTGGTTGGTTGTAAGCATGTAGGTGCTTAGAACCAAACCTGGGTCCCCTGTAAGAACAACCAGTGCTCTTGACCACTGAGCCATCTCTCCAGCCCTAAGGTAAAAGTTCCAAAGCTAAGGCAACTTGGAGATCACCAAATCAAACTGTACAACTGTGAGGGGCACAGCGCTGCTTGCAGCTGTGAGGAGTCAGCTTAAGGAGGAGCCTTGCAGGTGTCCCCCCCGTAACGTGATGACGTCACCACCACATACACTGAAAACGGCGTCTTCCTTGCTTTTAATTATTTCTACTTTCCTGCCTGCCACACGAGTAATAAGCTAATTTTAGATAAAATGTAAAATGAAAGCAGTTCTCTTAAAACAGGTGTGGGGGTGGGGTTCTTAATAGAAAAGTGACCTGTTACTCTTCAGACAGATCTGTCGCACCCTAGGAAAATAAATAATTTTTCCCTCTTTTCCTTAAAATATTCTTGTACGTATCAGAATGAATTACCAGCCGACCAGTTTTTTTTTTAGCTCTGAATGTATTGTACTCTATGTGGATACTTCCCTATATAAATGAGGACTCTAAAATAAACTTTCACATGAATATTTAAACATAATTTCAGTATTTCTTCAAATCCCATAAAAGTCTATACATGATTGGCTATAGTCCTTTTTTCTTCTCACTCATTTGCTCATTCACCCATGCATGCTTTTTGTTCTGCTAGGTCAGGCTAGGAGGGAGACGGAGTGCGGTGAGTGGCTGAGGGTTTAGGTCTGCTTTGAGTTTGGGAGCATCTCATAATGCCGAGAAGTGCCATTCTTCTGGTACATTTTCTTCCTACAGCTTTGCTTTACAGAGAGGCTGCTGGGCCACAGATGAGTGTCTGTCTCCCCAGAATGCCCCAGATCCTGATTCCATCACTCCCAATCCCACGCCTCTCTGCCCTTTTCTTCATTTCCTGGGCGTGTTTGTGGTGTGAATGGCACGCAGACACAGGGCCAGTTTGGAGGGTCTCCTTCTCATCCATTCACTAATTGGAACACAGCCCACAAAGTCAGCCCTGCCAGGGGCCCAAGCGCCAGGGCTGGCTGCATGAGAGTTCCTTAGTGTGTTGAATATCACAAAGACTTGATTCTGCACCGAAAGGTTAAAAAGAAAGGAGGGGGGGAAGGGCAGAGAGGAAGGGATAAAGATGAGGTCTGAGGAGAATGGTTTATTTGGCTAATGAACTTTTGCATTTGGGTAACGAGGGAGAACTTTGCTGAAGGGAGACTGGTAGTTGGATGTGATTTCTTTCCCTCCTTCTTCGCCTATTTGAACGGGAAGGGAGTTAGGAACTCTGAGTTACACGGAAGAGGAAGATAGATGCAAAACTGCATCTTCAAAGGGAAAAACAAAAACTCCCACTTTGGCTCTCCTTTGAGTAGTGGAGAGTTGTCTGGCCGATTGGTTTGGGCAGCCGTGGCCTCATTTAAGAGCGGTGATGAGCATGTTCAACCTGGTCAGTCACTGACAGCTTCCCAAGGATTTTTGCACCACATCTGCCAACAGCGCTCGGGGCCAGAAGCCTGACCGGTTAGTTAGTATGTGGAGAGCTGTCTTGAGAGGTGCGTGTGGCAGCATGGCTGGCTCGCTGGAAAGGACACTGCAAGACATGTAACAAAGGCGTGTTGGCTTCTTCTATCTTTGTTCATTCGACATCTCTATCTGCCTGTGGGCATTTCTAAACTTGCTTTATGTAGCAGCGGGATACTTTAAAACAAAGCAGCTTTCACAAGTAACCTTGTGGGATCATACACAACATATTCATCATGAAATGCCTGGTGACAAATCCACATGCCTGTCAGACAAGAAGATGATAAGTATTAGGGCTAGCAGGCCGCTTTAGGAAGGGAATCTGAGTTGCAAGCTGTGTATAAATTGTTTCTTCCCCCTCTTACAGCAGAGCTATGAAAGCTTTAAAAACTGCGCAGTGACTTTATAACTTCCCTGTGTTTGATTTATGTTCGTGTAAACTGTAAAACGAAGCCAGCATTTTATCTTTTCTTTGAGAACTAAATAATGCATTCATGCACCAAGTAGGTAAATCTGATCCTGTTTTTCTCCAGCTGCACACATGTGATTTTTATTGCCTAAATATCTAAGGGTCTGTGTAGGAAAAGAAGAGGTCTTTTTATTCTCTACCTTTTAAAAGTAAATTCTAAGTATCACAGTGACACTCCATAAACTAGGTAAATAAGGCCCTTGGTATCATGTGGTTTTCTCCAGTCAGCTACACTATACCAAGTGATGTCCTAGACCTTGGGATACATCAATGAACATGAGGAACATTCCAGCTCTCTTGGGTGTTTTTTGAGGGTGTGACCTTTATCTGAATCGGAAAGCCTTCTCTTTTTATCTCCCCCAGACACTCCCAGCTCCCTGACTCCCAGTGCAGAGCTTCGGTTCACACTCAATTTACTGGCCTTGCAGTTTCTCTGTGCTCAGTATTCTGCCTTTGTTTGTTACCCCAAAACATTTTCTTCCACCTGAATCCTTTCTGTCCCAATAGATGCTACCATGTGACACAGAGGGGACCTCTGATGGGCAAATTGCCTTTGCCCTGAGAGGCTCACACTGTTAACATGTTGAAAGCACATTTAAGGTTCCAGGTATGTGCGGATATGTGCATACATGAATTTTATTTTTCCTCAATGTTGTGGTCTCTTTTCCCTCCACTGGTGAAGCAGTATTGTGATGGGCAAGTACTCCTCCTTAACCAGGAGGGATGTGTGCCCATCCATTTTCATCAGTCTGTACTCTGTCAGTCTCTAAAAATTGAAAATCGGTTCTTTCACTTAGGTCTTTCGTCCCACCAACTCAGTCATGTTATTTTTTCCAGATGTTTCCACCATCTGTTACTATTACAAAAAAGGCCCAGTGCAAGTTAAAGCAGGCCAGGTTGGCCTGCCCTTGTGGATAAGGCATGTGGTCTCCACCAAACGGACTGACCATCTGCTACATTCAGGTTAGGGAAAGTGCCACTAGACTCATTCAAGGGATGCTTTGAATTCTGTTCTTAAAAAAGAGGACCACGCTCGGCCCAGGAATTCTACATAAGCCCCTGTAGCTTCACAACGACATTGATTTGGTCTCGTTCCAGTGAATTATTTATGTTTTTAAATAAGTTAGCATGCTAATTTTCTCTCAGTTTAATTACCTTCAATCTTTCCAATACTCTCAAGAGTCTAAATGCCAATGGATAAGGAGACCTTAACCACTAATATGCATTTAAGTTGTTAGGCAGAGATAAAACTGATAATTGGCAGTATTATCCCTTCTACCAAAGTTTCTATGCCAGACGTTCACAGAATGTTTTAACATAAGTAGTCAGAAGGAGCCCAAAGCAATAGGAACTTGAGTCTTTTATCTAACACTCATTAGTGTGAATCAGAAATAGGGTGAATACGTGACCCTAAAGAAGTTCCTGGAAGACTCATCTAGCCATTCACAGAGGGAGAGCCTGGTTAGCCAGCTCTTCTTCCAGCCAAAATCCACCATGAGGATTCCTTCAGATGAAGCTCAGTGGTGTTTTAAGAACGGCTTTGTGGAAGATGACAAGATCACTCCCTAGGTTAAGCTGCCACTGACGTGGCTAAAATCTGATCGATCCTGGCTTATTCCCTCAAAAGAATGCTGTGAAACCATGAAAATAAGCCAATAATAGCCGTACTTGGCACTGTGGGTCACCAGCACACAGATAAGTGAGTGAAATAAGCCACAACAGAAGAACAGAAGACTGGGGGATCTCTGCTCCGCTTCTGTAAGAACAAAGAGTAAGAGTTACCCTGGGGAAGGGTCCTGAATCAAAAGAAACAGAATGCTGGGCATTGGTCACATTATTTTTTTAAATCTGAGTAAAGGTCACATCTGATTTATGAACAGCCTGAGCCCTGCCCTTGTGGGTACACGTGTCAGCATGCATGCTAGATTGAAATCACTAATCCAAATACAAACACATGTTCACTTACGAACCAGAGCAACAGCAGAAAAACTCATTTGAAAAATATAGCTCTTGTTTGAAGTTTCATCATTTATGAATATTCCAATTTATTTTCCTACATTAAAGCCAAGATATTTTCCTGAGAATGTGGCTCTGTGGTTACATTTTGTAGTTATTTGGCTACAGAGTTTCTAAAGACTTGGCACAAAATGGTTCTCCATAGAAGAATGCTCAATTCAAGTATAATGATTAACAAATGCTGGGTTGTTTTTTTGTTTTGTTTTTTCCTTCAGAAGCTATTACTCATCCTTTGCTAGTTAGCGTTTCTTCCTTTTCTCCAGAGTCCATGGGATTTTGTTTCACTTAGTCATACATACAGAATCACTTTGTATTACATGTTATTTTGTAGACTTAGGAGGCAAGGTCAAGTCTCTTCATCACTGGCTCCTGTGTGGCAGGGTGGTCCACAGGAGAACACAGCTGAGACAGTGTGTACAGATGCTACACTGCCTGGCTTCCGTCTCTCTCTCTTGCTATATCTTATAATTTGTATAACTTTGGGTAAACATTTAGCCTTGTTCTTAAGTTATCTTTTCTCTTTCAGTGGGGATAGTGTGGGATCAGCCTCAGGGTTGTTTAAAAGGTAAAACGAATTAAGGTATCAAGCTTTGAGAACAGGTCTTGGCACACAGAGTAAATGTTCAACAATTCCTATTTTTAATCCTCATTCAGGTACTGTTGGGATTCCCAAAAGACAAACAAAAAGTAATAACATAGTGGACACAGGAGTAGCCATCAATCCAAAGCAGTGCACAAAATAGAATTGAGCAAATGAGATGGTTCAAGGGGTGTATCTGTCACCATGTAAATGGCAGTTCCTCTGGTCTCCTTGGGCTGAACTTCAGTCACCACCCACATCAAACTAGAGAACAGCTGGAATGCATAGTTTCAGTATGCATCTTTGAAGACTAAATTGAATTTTGTGTCTGCTATTTTTTTTTTTTGAGTAAAACGAGAGCCATTGAAACACGGACATGCACTCGGACCATGTACTAAGTCCCAGCCCTGGTGGTCACAGTATCTTCACTGAGACCCATGGAAAGGCATCTAAGCAGTCTGTTCTGCACTCACTCTGAGTTGCACAGTGGGTGTGGCATGTCACTGAACCTTAGAGATGCCATCTGGGGACTGAAGTTCCATGATTCATGCCTGAATGTCATTTCAGGAATTGTTTCCAAGGGTACGCCCGCCATAGCTCACTAGGGTGCCTCTAGATTCCTTACATATACTATGGAAGAACAAAGAACATCTTCAGAGTCTAGTTAATGCACATATATTGAGCTTTAAAAAATTATTTGCAAGACCTCATACTTCATATTCCATTTTTACAATTATAAAACTTTGCAGGGTAACACAGAAGTTAAAATAACTACAGTGAATCTGCAGTAGCCATTTAGGATATGAGTTTCTGATAGAATTCTTCCTAGTTGCAGTTGATGTTGTATTTTAGTTAAAAAACTATTATAAAAAAAACCACACAGATTACAATCAGTCTACTCACACACGTGTATCCTTCGGCCATATCATAGGCAGTAAATTCAACCCTTCATTTAAGTCTCTTGACAGAGTCGGTTCTTGGGATGGTTTTCACTATGATGGCTTAATATGTAATTTCCTATAGTGTAGAATGTTGGCTGAAAAGCAGCCATTGACCTGAGCCATCAGGAGGTTGTAGAGATATGTCATTGTGTTCCTTTCCCTGTAAAAATCAATGAGTTGGAGTGATTTCCTGATTTTAACAGCACTCAGAAAAGGAAGTGTTGAGATGTTAATGTTTTCCATAGACTTTGCTGTGGAAAGCCTGTTGAGGCTACAGGAGACTGACAGATCATGTCAGTGGGGGTTCCTTTGGTGGATTTGCAGAGAAGTATCTTGGTTAGATTCTGCTGTAAGAAACAGACCCTTTCTAAGATGTGGGAAAGATATTGTAAGCCTGACTAATGTGTCTGGTGGGGGTGGGATCCTGGAGAATCCCTATGTCTAGATGACCTTTTGTTAGCTTTGTATCCTCATTGATTGGATGGAGAAAAAGTGGCTCTATTTCCATGAAATAATATTGGATGTAAACGGATTTCTTGTTAAAGTTATCATATAGAATGATGGGTTGCACCAGTTTGTCTTTCATCCTTTGCTCTGACTTGGCTCCCCTCACCCACTGCCCTCTCCCATGCCCCTTTCATCTGCCTTTGGCCTGTTCCATTCTCCCTTAATATGCCCTCCTCTGCTTTCATGTCAAATAAATGTGTTTCATGACACACACACACACACACACACACAAGCCTTAAGACCTCTTCTCTCTCTTATGATCTCCTTCTCATTCCTGAATTGATATTTGAAGTATCAAGTATCTTTAGAGTCTAGACAGAGGGCTCCTGTCTAACTTCTAATATTGTTTTCAAGTTCAGTGGTGAGGTTAGAAAAGAATACGGAAGACCACCCCACTTGTGTGGGGAGTGGGTGGAGGACTTGCTGTCTTAGCCGCCCAGTGTTCACCATGGCAATAGGAATAGAATTTTCAGTCCTCTGTGTTCTGCTCCTTTTTAAAGTGAACTTGCACAATACTGCAAGGACAAAGCCGTTGCCTCCTGAAAGCCAAATGAATGAATAAATTTGGCCTCTGGATTTTTGAGCTGTTCTGAAAGAGGTTTTGTTCTTGACTCTTTTACACCCCCGCCATCCCTTAAATCACAGTTAGAACACTTATTTTCTTTCTTCAGATATGATGTCCTTGCTATCCAAAATGTGAGATGTAACCCAGACAGAAAATTTTAGCACATAAATGTTAATCATATAACTTACTACCTAAGCAGTACGTGTTAGGGGCTAGCCACTCTTTTTAAGAATTTTTAGCTTAAATTAAAACTTTCTTTTTAAGTACATCTCAGGCATTCCATGCTAAGAAAGATCTAGCACAGAATTATTGTGCCTGGAACAGAAATATTAAGCCCTCTGGAACCTGGTTGAATGCCTCTAGATGCTCTTGAACTATTCTTTTTCTGGAGCAGGGTGAAACTGTAAGGAGCCTATTCTAGAACAAATTATTTTGAATTAATTTCTCTACCCCTTTACCCATACTATCTCTTTTTAATAGCCAAGTAGCAATTCTAAATACTGTTATCCTGTTACTTGAAGATATCCCCATAAGTTTTACCTAAATAACTTAATGGTTACTGTAGGAAACAGAGAGTGTGATGATAGCACGGGAGTCAGCAAGTCCAGCTTGGCTCAAGGATGCATGAGTCCCTAGGGACATTGGACCTTCATTGTGTCATAGTGCATTTCGATTTGAACTCAAAAGTAGCTACTTTCCCAGCATGTACCATGACCAGCATATGCTTCCTTCTATTCTGCTTGCCTTAAATAGAGTATAGCAAGCAAGGGGAAATTTCTCCTTTTCTTAGCCAGTTTAAAGTACTAATACAAATCTCATGACCATTCCAATTATATTAAAAGTTTTTCTAAATGGGGGTTGGAGAGATGGCTCCATGGTTACAGCATTTCATGTTCTTCCAAGTTCAGTTCCCAGCACGCACATGGTAGTTTACAACTGGGTAGTGGGTGCTAGAAATTGACTTGGGCCCCCTGCAAGAGCAGCAAATACATTTAGCCATTAAGCCATCTCTCCAGCTTCCCCTCCCCCCTTTCTGAGAAAAGAAAAAAAATGTATATTGTATGTTTGGTGAAAATAGAGGAAAGCACCATACCTGAAATAGAATGTCCAGACTGTGAGGAGATGAATTATTGATTAGTGTTTTAGTTTCCTATAATGAGAGCGGGGATGTCTCTGGCTATTTATAATTGGCTGTGTGCATGCAGCAATCTTGGAAGGTCTGTGTAAGGATCGAATGAATTGTGCTTAATTAAAGTGATTATACCAGGAACTTTGTGACATTGTTTTTAATTTGAAAGTGAAAGGATATCTTCATTACTACAGCATAATTCCTGCCTTCTAGCTCCACATTCTAGGGCAAGGCTGCTTTAGCACATTTAGCTAATGCCGAATAAGTTGAACCACCAAGATAATGTCAGAAACAAAATAGCAATTGTAATTTATGTACTCAGGCCGTTAATATGTTCATCAAATGCATGGCTATTTCTTGACATCATTGAATTCTTTATCCAAATGTCTGTGGTGTTCTTATGGATATGTGTTTATTGTTTATACTTAAGATCAGTGAGTAACTGCTACAGTCCCCTTAGGTTAGTGTGCTGTCGAGGAAGAGGGCGGTGTAGGGCTGAGCACTGTGGCTGTGTGGCCCAGACAGGTGCTGGCTGCCCGTAGTTCTCAGAAGAGAGAGACCCCTTACTTCTTCCCCAGGGAACTTACGCAGTTTACCTGATGCTAAGACTCACTATTTTTTATTATCAAACAGCCATTAATTGTTTAATAAATTAATCAACCTTGTGATAAGTTCCTAAAGAAACACTGAATCAGTCATGCCTTAGGTTTCACTACTACTCATGGATCTAAATGCACTACATCCTATGTGTGCAGTTCCTTGGTGTATGTTAAAGTGAAACAGCTTTTAAACAACCAGGGATGATGTGGTGGTGCTCGCTTTGAAGAGTTAATTACATCTGCCCCCTATTTCTGTCTTGGGTCTTTTTCTCAGTTACAGGTAGATCCTTTCTAAGGTCATTTTCCTTAGCCAATACCAAGTTTTGATGCCATGGTCTAGTTTGTTCAGATTTCAGTTTCTGAGCTGTGTGGTGTTTGGTTCATTAGCATTTGGTTTTTTGTTTGTTTGTTTTTGTTTTTGTTTTGTTTTTACCTGGAGATTAAGAAAAGTTAGTGATGCTATTTGTAGCTAAAAATCTGCAGAATGGAAAATTGCTTGCTATTGGTAAATGCCTTAGCCAGTATCAGGGCGAACTTCACACAGGGGTGTGGCCAGAACAAGGGGTCAGTGGAGGGACATGGTCAGGAAGCCTTGGAGTCTCCAGGAATCCTTTCTCAGGCATTGAGAGATTAGGAAAGTCCTTAACCACTTGGTTGGTATACAGCAGAAGAAAAGGGGGGGGTAATCTGTGGGACCCAACTGTAATACGTGTGTACCCCAAATATATGCAAACAAATGCAATTGAACAGGGAAGAAAACCAGTTCAGAGCCTCATGTGGGCTGCAAAATTCTATTACTGGAAGCAAGTTAGTCAGGCGCCTGTGCATCAAGACCTCCCTATGTGGAAATACTGGGGTCTGTGTTGGCCCAGTGACTCAGGTAAGAGTCACATGGCACTGGTGGAAACAGTGAGAGACACTTCTAATCTCTGAATTTACCTCTATGCTGATACCCACAGCTTGTGTCCAGTGTCCCCTAGCAGACAACATGTTCAGTCACTGGTCTGCACGGTCACATTTATTTTTAAAGTGATTCACTTTCCTCCATAACAACATAAAGAGTAAAGTCACAATACTTAAGAAAAAGTATCCTATTTGGTCAAATACTTTTCTATAAATTAATCTCCATGACAGCTTAAGTTTTTAGTATCTCCACTAAGTGTTGTGATTCTTATTTAAATACCTGCCCTTACCAGGGGTACTGCTAAATTCCAGCCTTCTCAATAAAATTCAGGATTTTAAACTTAAATGAGCGTATTTAAAGGTTTTTTTAATCGTTTAATTATACAAAATAGTTAATTTCCGTCTTACATTTCATTTCTGTCTGTGTATATAATATACTCCGATCATTTGCATTACAAGTTGAAATGCTAATAAATTTATAAACAACCTGGAGGCATTTGAGAACCTAAGACTATTTCTAAACTTTAACTTGTCTTATTTACACAAATCACTTATTTTTATAATAGGGTTTGTTTGGGTTGAGGCTATTGCGGAGATTAGGAAATTAAACCCTAAGTGTAACACAGTTTAAAACATTTAAGGAATTGGGTAACGTTTCAAAATGTAGCCACCTGCTGAACAGAGGTCACCAAATGGGAATTGTTAATACTTGCTACACTGCAAAAAGAACAATTTTATAAGTTAGAATGTGAAACTTCATTTGAAAACAACTCTCAAAAAGTTTTTACTGTGCACCAAACCCCATCTCTCCATTCTTCTCTGGTACAATTCTCCCTCAGATGGTGCTTTGTTGAGTGAAAAGAAAAGGCATCCAACCAGACAGCCCTGGCTGGGAAAGGCCCTCATGCTTTCGAAGGCATAGGGCTGAGCTGGATCAAGTGGAGAAAACGCAGTGTGAATCACTTATTGTAGCTCCATTCACCCAGTGACCATACAGAGTAATAAATCCATGTCAGTCACACCCACGAGGCTACTTTAATGTCACCCATTGGCAAAAATCAGACGAACAATTTTTTTTTCCTTTGCTTTAATAGTACGAGCCCAGCCATTAAGTCAAATTTCTCCTAAAGAAAGGGGCTGTTACCGCCCTCCGGCAACTCAGACTAATCGTGCATGTCCTTCGTTAGTACCATTCCCACATGCCTTCGTTCACCCTGGAGCTCCCTAGAATCTATTCGTTCTTCCTCCGATGTGGCCTGGGAACATTGCCTTAATTTGCTGCACCTGTTTGTGTTAGGAGACAGCTGTGCCTGAGAGCCTCCTTTTGGGCTGTTCTTAGTGTGTGTCGTGTGCCTCTTAACATTGGCAGCTATGCTTACCAGCCCTTGCCCCCGATCTGGGTTTGTGCCTGAAGCTTTCTATCCATGCCAGATGCAGGCGTGGTTGATAGGACAAACAGCCCAGAAAATGTTTGCATGGGAGGGATTTGAGTGTAAGGTAAGCATGGGAAAAGAGTAAATATTTTCAAGTTCCTGAATCTGCCTCTCCAAGCAGTGCTGTGATTCAACAGGCCGATCATTTAAACAGCGTCTCAAATGCTTGATAGAAGCCAAAGATGACAGCTTAGAACTGGAGCTATGTCTTTACATGTGTAGGTGAATCGGCTTTGCTGACTCGGGGAAGCAAAAGGCCATGGACTTAGGCAAATACTGCATAAAGTTCAGGAAGATTTACTGAGAGTGAAATTAAATTTTGAGAGACAGGAGGCTGTTGATTCAGTTAAGAATACTAGCTAATCTTGCATAGGACCAGAGTTCCTTTTCCCTGCATCTACATGGCAGCTCATAGCCATCCTTTATTCCAGTTCCAGATGATACCTTCTTCTGGCTTCTGTGGGTTCAGAGAAACCTAAGTTACCGGGAGTGATTTGTGAAGTCTTTACTGCAAAAATCACAATGAAATTGGTGCTCCCAGGCTTTACTGTACAATGGGATCAAGGCATCTTTTAAATTTTTTACATGTATTCATTCATTCCTCTGTGTGTGTGTGTGTGTGTGTGTGTGTTCCACACACATAATGTGCCCCCTTCCACTGCACATGTGTGGAAGTCAGAGACGATTTACAAGAGTCAGTTCTCTTCTACCTTATTGCGCACCCCCCACCCAGGGATCAAACTAGAGTTGTCAGTCTTGTTAGCAATCATCTTTACCCACTGAGACATTTTATTGGCCCTCTAGAAAATCACTGGGGAAAAGAAAAAAAAAAAAAAACTCAGTGCTTGACTTCCATCTCTAGATGTTCTAAGGGAACTTGTGTGGAACACACCTTGGGCAGTGAGAGTTTCAGAGACTGAGGGATTCAGAGGGAATGTGGCAGTACCCTTGAAGATGAGAGGATTATACCCCAGGATGAAGGAAGGTTCCATTGCATGAGAATAGAAAATGCAGCTGTACTCCGCTGGCCTAAGCCAAACTCTGGGCCATGCATAACACTGGAGACCAACTGTAAGAGATGCAAAGGAGTTAAGAGAAATCCACCCTATGATCAGCTGGCCACCAGGTCGCAAACCATTCACTTTTCAAACAAATTCTATCTCATGCTTATTTAATAGCAGCCTATCACAAAACAAGCACAGACCAGTCCTTGCAGTCTGTCTATCTAGTTATGTGAAGGCTTCGGCTGTCTGTACCTGTAGGTATGGCAACCTTTCCTTGTAAGAGGTTCAGTTGAGGCAAAAGCAGCAGAATTCACCAGGCAGGAGTCCAAGTCTTCTATTTGCCAATAAAAAACAGAAATCATCCCAAACCCATAGCTGACTGGGCCCAGATCCAACTGGGGATCAAGCACCAACACCGTTTCTCTAAGATGTATACAGGACACAGGCTTTGCTGGCTTTTTACACCCTCGGACAATGGAGGGGTATTTCCAAAAGTTTATTCATGCATATATTTTGCATATCCTAAATGACCCCCAGTGAGGTCCTGGCTTTGCAATTGTCATGCTAGTTAATAAAACGTAACTTTCACCCATAAAACCTCCTTGTTGATGTTTATTTGCTATTGGTCAAGTTTCTGCTCTTGATTGATACAGAGACAGAGGAGAGCTTGCTATTGCTGCTCTGGGTGTGGTTTTGGCTGTTACCTTCATACCCTGGCCTGGCATCCTTCATAGTGCAATAGCTTGAGGACCAACTGGTCCATGCACAGTATCACTTAGGTTATTCTGATGGTATTTAAATACCAGACTTTGTATCTAGGAAGTAATGAGTATCTCTGAGCTTAAAAAGATTTGAAAGGAGACAAGGATAACATTCTTGGATGATGGAGATAGACTTCCTTCCTGTCTATATAAGGACATGGGGGAGGAGAAGGAGGGACTGCTTGGCTGTTCCTTGGCAAGCTTGGCCAATGCCTTCATTGTCTAGCTCTCTGGTGACTCACATTGCCATCTGAGAAGAGCTGTGTCTGCTGTTTCTCACATAATGTGTTGATTGCTAGTTTCCCTTATTGTCCAATACCTGGAGATTTAAATGCTGGTCGGAAAATGCTTGATGTGGTTATTAAATTATCTCACTATATCTCTGGGCCTTTGTATATCTTGCTGGGGAATTCCTTCCTGGGGCCTTTGGCTCACTGCTTTTCATTACCCAGGTCCCGTCTTTGATCAGGAGAAAATCAAAGTGGGGATTTGCTTGCTGTGGGAATCATGGTTCTCACCTCTGCAGGCTATGAACTGCTTTCTCTCCGCTGGTTCAAAAGACAAGGCAGGGATTTTTGAGATCTGTGTTTTATTTCTTTTTGATATTGCAGCTTTAGTTACTGGGCACACCAATACGGAGCTCTGGGTAGCAGAGATATTTACCAGGCCTTCTCTGGTTCCGAGTAGACCTCTGTTGTTGTTGCTGAAGGATCCTTTTGCCTTCTTGCAGATCAGTTTTGAGGTTACTTTTTCGTGAGTCAGCATTTTCAAAGTCCTTCGCATTGCAGACAGGCTAATCCTGGTGCCTATCAGTTTTGTCAATAGAATCTTGTGAGCTGCACATGACATTTAAAATTCTCTAGTTGCTCCATTTTAAAAGGAAAATGAAGGTAAGTTTAATAACATTTGGTAACCCACGCTATTGAAAATGTCATTCTAACCTATAATTAATATTTAAAAGACCAAGTATGTATTTTACATTCTTTTTCTATACTAAATGGAATTATTCAAAATAACAGTAACAGATTGACTTTGGTAGATACAAAGCATGTAACTCTAACATCTTAAATTTTATACTCTCACTATTTGGGTTAATTCTTCAACTAATTAAAATGATATAAAAATGAAAAGTAGACCAGTGGCTTCTCATGGTGGCCATCTCAGTGAGCCAGGAAAATGCCAGAACAGCCAAGCAGTAAAGCTCAGGATAGCCTAAAGGAGAAGGCTCTGTATATAACGCACCAAAGCTCACAGGCTCACAGGCCTGGATAAGGCTCAGCCTCAGTGTATAACTGACAGAAGCTCACAGATCTTTGTGTAGTTAACTTCCTGCTTCAGCATCAGTCTGCTCACACTTGCCAAAGGGAACAGATGCGAATAGAACCTGGCCCCTCCACACGCTTCTTCAGTCCAACCAAAAGGAACAGTGAAGTCATCGTGATCTCTGCTGAGTCCCTCATTTGGACCACCGTGAAACTGGAGTGTGAACTGTAGTATGAAGGGCCAAGCAAACAAGTGGCACTTGCTTTCTTCCTGTCTAGCCTCTACTCTGGCTGTATGTGCAAGAGGCTCAGGTAAAGCAGCTCTGCAGGCTGGCTGCACATAGCCAAAAGCCCAAGCCAATGATGTAAATTTAAAGTAGGGGAAGAGGACTTTCCAAAATTCTAGCTACCTGCATGAGTTTCTGATAGAAGTTTACAATGACTTTTCACTCCTCCCAGCTTCGTCTTTTTACTAATAATCACTTTCTTCTTGTAGTAAATGCTAATTAAGTCATTATTCTTGTTGCTATCAAGCCTAATGCTTAACCAAAGAAATTAAATTTAATTCTTCTCTGGTCCCTTCAGGTTTTGAAGATAAGTAAATGTATGCATGCATATATGTATGCATGTATGCATTTATGTATAAAGTATTTAGATGATTTCTGTAATGTCTATCTCGACAGGATGGATATAAATTATACATAAAATGGTTAGTTGCAGATGTGGGTGTAAATAGCAAAATAAACCAGACTGAGTGTTAAGTCCTTTCGGCTTACAAAAACTTCTTTGTGTTGAAATTTTGAAAGGCCATTGCTGAAATTCTTACAGTTTCTGAGTAACCACAAGGTTTTAAATTTTTGTGCATTCTGGCACCCACTGTTGGATCTAGGGAGAGGAGGCTGGCCACAGACACAGTGGATGGCTCTAAAAATCATAGGGCTGGAGGCAAGTGCCACTTATTTGTACCACCATTCACTCAAGAATTCACACTTGAGCTTTATGATGGCACCAATCAGTGGTAGAGAACTTCCCTAGCACGTCTGAGGTCCTTGGCTTGGTCCCCAGTGCTGCCACCACCACCACCACAACAACAACAACAAATAAAAAGTGTTTTCCTGTATTAGGAGGTAGTAGCTCTTGGTAATGTCAATCACTGAAAAGTACTTAGGAGGGTGAACCAGTGTTATCAAGGTTTCCAAGCCTGATGAGATATGTCAGCCATAGTCATCTCAAAGGCAAGCTTCTTCTTGTTCTGCCTGTGGCAGAAGAGCCTTAAGCCTGAGGTGTGGAGAAGCACCCAGTTGGTAACAGTCCTTGCTGTTCAATAAATGCAAGGAAAGGGCTCCAAGCTCAGATCCAGAGCACTAATTTCCCAGTACCATTGGGTTGGAACCAATGTCATCTCTTCCACTTCTTTACTTCTGGTTCCATTAAGACAGTTCTCAGAGGGCAGAGGGCAAACCACTGAGATATGATCTGAAGGCAGGAGATATATATATATATATATGTGTGTGTGTGTGTGTGTGTGTGTGTGTATGTATATATGTATATATCATATATATAATATATTCTATAGATAGAACATATATAATAGAGAGCATATAATATATAGAGAACATATATAAAATGTTCTATATATTATATATCACATTATACATATGTTATATACATATATTCATAAATATGGAGTGTCTATTGAAATATTGAGAGGCCTCGTCTATCTTTAAAAACATTTTTATGGCATTTCAAAGTAACCAGGGCCTTTCAGAGGAAACCCCAATGTCCTCAAGAGGAATCGATGGAGACAATTTCTTCTATCAGTGAGGAGCTCCCAGGAACAGTAAAATGGAAATGTGAGTACCAACATCACACATGTAGATGTGTACCGAGAAAGGAGAACCTCAAGAATCGTGAAAACGAGAATGAAGAGGAATGCAGCCAATAGCCAAACCTCGAGGTGCCAGCAGCAAGAAGGATGGATGACCTTACTTCCTCTTCGCCATGGATGGCTTGCAGGGATTAATTAAGTAAAAGTCTGTAAATTTCTTGAAGCTCTTTGGAGAAAAGAGCCATTTAAATATAAATTATGACTACACAGTTTCCATCTCACGTCAGGCATGCATAGTTAGCTGTGTCTCACGTGTAAATTATGCAGCCTCCAGCTTATCAAGGTGAACACTGCAGGCAGCCCAACCTTCCATCTTTGACCTGGTGCTAAGGAGATTTACGGCTCTGTGCGGCATTTGAGGATGGGCCCACCTCTTTGAGCTGTGTTTAGAGAAACCAGAGCTTCCATGTGTGCGTCTTGCTGCAGAAGTTTGCTTTAAGGGTGGATGGGGACGGAGGTGCAGAACAAGCAGTCAACTTAGGAAATGATGCTCCCTTTTTAAAAAGAAATCTTTCAATTCGGCGTGTATTCACTTTTCGCCTAAGGGAAGAAATGCATCAAGCAATGAGAGAAAAGTGTGTCTTCAAGCAACTGTTTAAGTTTCTTAAGGCTTTTATAAGACAGGATTACCAACTGTGTGCCCCAAAACAATGGAAATGAACTCTCTCAAAGTCTCAAAGTCTGAAAAAAAAGGAGCCAGAAGAGACGCATCCTATGGGGGGTCTAGAAATGAGCTTGTTCTTGCTTCCTCCATGGACTCCACTTCCTGCAGTCCCCTCTCTCTCTCTCTCTCTCTCTCTCTCTCTCTCTCTCTCTCTCTCTC
>NW_021604597.1:3699136-3751186 GCF_004785775.1 Grammomys surdaster
GTATAGTTTGGGATTAAAGTTGTGTACTAAGGGTGTGTCTGTATTCCTGCCAGAGGGATTAAAGGTGTGTGCTAAGGGTGAGCCACACCACTACTAGAAACAGGGTTTTCCAATAAATATAACACAATCTCAAGGTTCACAAATGTGATCAAATATCTTGCAACAGGGTTTAATCCAAGTATAAGCCATGGATTCAAGATACAAAGTAACTTCATTAGATTAGAGGTTAGCAAGAACCTCTAGAGAAAACATTTTAACTGTCCCAGAAAAGGTACATAAATAGGCAAGAAGGGTTTTCACTGAAAGTTTACATTCATTGCCATAATGCATTATGGGAAGGATCGAGCTCAGACATGTCTCCATTTTCTAGAGATGAAAAAAAGAAGGCTGTCTGCTGATGTTGATGGTGTTTTGTTCTTTGCACACCTAATTGTTTTCCTGTAACTGATTTGTCCAGCATTTTCATATTAACTCCAGAGCTTTTAGCCAACTTTGCAATAGTAACTACTTGGACCAGTCAGACTGTTATAATGCTAGTCTTTGAACGATGCTGATTTATGAGGAAGAAAGAAATATATATGAATTTACTCATTTAAAAACAGAATTAAGAGTCCCAACAGGTTGGACAGTGAGTGTCTGCATATCCACCAATCTTGCATCTACCTTGACAGTAGATATCAATCTTGGACATAAGAATCAGAAGTAGTCTTGTTGGGAAAGTAAGTGCTTGATTCCCATATCTCAGAAACTATTATTTTCTCAGTGGTGTTTATTTTTATAGATTTTTCTATGTATATGTGTGTTTTGACTGCATGAATATATGTGCTCTGCATGTGTGTCACATACCCACAGATGTCAGAAGAGGGTGTCAGATTCCCCTAGATCTGGCATTACAGACTATGGGTACCTTGTGGGTTCTGGGAACTAAACCCAGGTTTCTATAAGAACAGTGCTCTTAATTGCTTAGCCATTTCTCCAGCCCCCCTCACTGGTATTTTAAATACTGATTATTTATGTCAGAATGCTTTTATTGTTAGATTACAAAAAACTGATTTAAATTGACTAAAATAAAGAGGACATTTCAGATGGCTTAGGACAAGGCTAGACCTAAGGTGCAAACTTAACTGGGCTGGGCCTCAGAGATACAGTCTGGGGTCCATGTCTGAGAAGAATCATCTTCAGAATGGCTGCAACCATTTGCAATCTAGAGGCTGGTGTTATCCTGAGGCTCATTCTCCTCACAGATGTATTTGGCACTGGTATCTCTGATCACCATAGTTCACATTGGGCAAGCTGCTCCCCAATAATGCAATAGCACTCCCCCTTTCTCTTCCCTTTCCCCTCTCCCCTCCCCCTCTCCCTCATCTCTCATCTCTCATCTCTCTCTCCTTTTTTCTCTCTCCCCCACCTTTTGAGTTGGGCCAGCCTGGCTGCATATCTACCTACCCTTGAACAGAAAACTACTGTTGGGGATAGTTTGTCTGAATTAGCTTCTTATGGAGATTTGTGAGTTGCCATCAATGCTAAGAGAAGAAAAGCTGTTGTCTTCCTTTGTCAGCCATCAGAGTTTATTTCAACTGTGTAGCCCGTGGTTGTGACAAGAATCAATGGTAGTTTGTGCTGTGTAAGTATCAATAGTGGTGATTGTCTCCATTATTTGTTGAAAGAACAAAAATGTAAGTGATGGGAACAGCCCAGGACACAGCAGAACACCTGACATAAAGAAAGCCTGGCAGAGATTTGCCGTTGACTGGGCTGTTTTTGATACATGCTTTTAATGTGTTCTCTTTTTTTTAACATATTAAACATGAGGTGCCCACAATCAGGTTGTCTAGTTGGTTTAATTCATGCCTCAGAGATAATCTTCATCTATCGAAGACTCTATAATTATATCCTTATGTTCAAAAGGAGCGTTTCAATTAATTTGTCTTGCTAATTTGCCAAGTAAATTTGAGTAATTATTGCTTTCATTTTGCTATTTAATTTGATTAAGAAGCCACCGTGTTTTCTGTCCTGGAGGTTGTGCTGCTGGTGTGTGCTACAGCATCCCAGCAGTGAAAAGATGGCGGTCTTTCTTCGCATTTTCAATCCAAGGAAAAATCCTTCTCATTGCCATTTAAATAATGACCACGGTATTAGTCAGGGTCCCTTAGAGTCACCGAACTTATAGAATGTCTCTATATATTAAGGGAATTTATTGTGACAGCTAACAGTCTGCAGTCCAACTAACCCAACAATGGGCAGCTGTGAATGGGAAGTCCAAGAATCTAGTAGTTGCTCAGTCCTACAGGGCTCCTTGTTTCAGCTGGTCTTCTGTATAAACTGGAATCCTGAAGAAGTAGGTTCCAACAGCCATGCTGGCAAGTAAGTGCAAGCAGACAAAGAACAAACCCTTCCCTTTCCCACTGTCCTTTTGTAGGCCTCTAGCAGAAAGTATGGCCCAGATTAAAGGTGTGTACCACTACACCCAGATTTGGAACTTGTTCTGTCCCAGGCTGGTCTTCAGCTCAGAGATCTGCTTGTGTCAATCTCCTGGGATTAAAGATATGTTCCACTATGCCTAGGCCTAAGCTTTTCATGGTCACTGTGTCTCAAGATCTGGATCGAAAGTATGTATCATCCCAGGTCAGAGGCCTGTGTCTTCCAGTCTCAAGATCTGGATCAAAGGTGTGCCCTCCATTTCTGGATTGTAGTTCATTCCAGATGTAGTCAAGTTGACAACCAGGAATAGCTACTACAACCACATACCTCTAGACTCATCTCCTTTAGCTGTCTGACCCCCGAGTCAGAAGTTCTATCCTTAGGTCTAACTACACTTGATCTGATAGTTATATGAAGGACAGTGGGTAACTCTGAGCAGAAAAACAGTTCCTCCTACTCCCCCACCTCTAATCCTTTTTACAGTTTTGAGCTTTTCCCAAGCCTGGTATTCATGGTGCTTTTCCAGCTGTATAACCTGTCTTCCAGCTGACACACAGAAGCCTCCATTAGTAGAAACAATGACAAAGACACCTCTGATTGATCTCTGTGACATTTAATGACCTATATAATTTGGGTTATTCTTACAAGTCTCCTGTTCCTTGTGTGGATGTGCTAGCATGTGCAGGCAGCTCCTGCCTCTGACTGTCATGCTGCAGTCAGATGTTGTTTTGTTTTGTTGTTTGCTCATTTGTTTGTTTTCTTGTCTCAGTCAGAATTGCTTTTCCATCATTCAGTTTAGCAGCAGACTCCTCTTACCCATAGCAATGGTCACTGCTTAAAGTAAGCATATGGCCCCAGTATGAGATAGCTATTTGTGAGGCCAGTGAATGGTAAGATCTGAATGCACATCAGGATTTAGCTAGGAAGCCTGGAGAGATTGTTCAGCAGTTAAGCACAGTGTGATGCCCTGGCAGAGAACTGGAATTTGATTGTCAGCATCCACATTTAGTGAGTCACAGCTGCCATCTGACTCGCTCTGAGCCATCTGACAACACCCTCTTCTGGCCTCTGCCCCCACCGTCGCTCATGTGCTGCATATGACTACTCCCTGGACCTATTCCAAACTTTTGAAGATTAAGACCAAGTTACTGGATACCATCTAGGAGTTCCTTCATGGGCCTGGATTCTCTCAACAAAGATCCCAGTGCAGGAGGATGTTGGAGCAAAGTCATGAAGCTGTTGGGGGTTCAGCTGAGACCTGTGTATTCCAAGGACCATTAGAGAACTCAGGAACCTAGCTTTAAGCGACACAGAGAAACTTGCCATGAAAGCCCAATTTGGCCAGTGATAACCGATTGGAAAAACAACTCAGGTACTACCAACACAAAGTAAAACAAACAAACAAACAAACAACCCATTAGCTTTCAGGTTATTTATGCTTTCTGGTAGCCTCTGCATACTCCCCAGAAAAGGGAAGAACAATGAATTTATTTCTGGAACATTCATTCAGCCTACGTTTTCCGGTGGTCATGAACTTAGAGTGTGGGCATTTCCACTTCAAGCTATCAGTTAGTAAATGTGCCTAGTCTCTCTTTTAAAAAAAAAAAAAAAACAGACTGCTGTATTTTGTCTGACTGAATCCCTAGCTCTGTCCAGTTCCCTCAACACACCTTTGCAAGAGCATCTCACCTTGAATGGCAGACACACAAATTCAAGGTAGTAAAGTCACAGAGATGATCCTCATGCGTGGTGTGTGTCTGTCATGCTCAAAGGCAAAAAGGAGGAGGGGGAGAAAAGGAAGAGGAAGGAGAAAAGGAAGTGGGAGGTAGAGACACCTGGCTGCTAATTCTGAACAACTACAAAAATTCTTACGGTTTCCAGCTTACATCCTGTTTCTATAGATTTTAGTATCTGACACCCAGGCAAGAATAAAGACATGGCTCCCTAAGGGACTCAGGCCTAGTCACTACTCAGAAAACAGCCAAGGTGGGTCATAGTTACAAGAACTAGGCAATAGGTTTTGAGAAGTTAAATTCTTTGCCCTTGTAGTCTAGGATAAAATGCTGCTGTCCCCCCACCTCCATCCCCCTTTTTTTTCTCCATTTCTTGCAGCAATTTATGGCAATGAAATTCAGCAATTCAAAAAAAAAAAGTCTTCATTGTTTGTTCTTTGAAACAAGGTTTCTCTGTGTAGCCCTGCCTATCATGAAACTTGCTTTGTAGGCCAGGCTGGCCTAGAACTCACAAAGATATGCCTGCAACTATGCTGAGATTAAAGCTCTGCACCACCACAAAACCTGTGTGAAGTAAGATTTCTTGATGTTCAACTGCCAACCAGTGCTGAGATTGTGCTAATCTCCTTTAGAAGACTCTTCATTTGTTATAGTGCCTGTTGTGGTATGCCCCTTTTAGTCACCATTATGGGAACTGGTCAATGCCACCCTAATGTTTTTTATTTGCTGTTGATGGTTTCCTGTTGTCTTCAGCATGGATGTTAGTTTGTCCAGAGAACATTTTAAATAAATTGGTCTTTGGGTGAATTTTTGAGGTTTGGGTTCTTTCTCAGAACTTGATCCTCTTCAAGTGGCAAGAAGAAATGGACCACTGAAACATAGTCTCAAAGGTTAAAGCAAATCCCACCTTTGAAACAAAGTATCAAAGGTTGAAGGAGGGTTACCTTTGAAACAAACTATCAGAGGTTAAAGGAATCTTACCACTTTTTCTGGCTTTTCTGTTGCCTTTCTATGCTTTTATGTCATACTGTCATTTTTATTTACTGCTGCCTATTATGCCTCTCATCCTTATTCTATTATTTCTAATCATCATATAATTTCTGATCACAATCATTTCAGAATCGTGTTTTGTAGCACCACCTTGTCCTTTGTTTCTGTGTACTCTTTGCCTTTTAGAATGTGTTTTTACATTTATTTATTTATTTATTTATTTATTTATTTATTTATTTATTGTGTGTGAATATACTCATTTTGGTGAACAACTGTATATTTCAGTCCATTGGTACTGCAAATGAGTTCAGTGTTACAGGAATGCTTGACCCACAGATGGATTTCAGCTTGTGGTCTCTAGACAACTCCGTTCATTGACATAGGTCTCAGAGAGCTACTGAAGTTTCGTGTGACTTTTACGTTACGTGCTTTTAAAGTTGTATTTATTCATGCATTTACTTTCAAGAGAGAACACTCATAGCTTTATACTTTGTTCAAAGACATTCTTGATGTCTGACGATTTAGCTCTTCTGGCAGACAACATTGGTTATCTGACCTCAGAAAATGTAATGACCTGAACCCTAAACTTAACACTCCTCAGGAGCCTCAGATCTCCCCAGGAAGACTGGAAATTGCAAAGACACGATTCATTATCTGTGAAAGTGCTTGCAAAGAATGCTTGAGGAAAACATTCTTATTTCAATATGTATTGTGCAAATAAGTCTCATGAACAGTTCTGACTTTAAGTCACATCTGTGAAAATGTGGCCTGTCTTCCCAGTGAGTTGACTACCTGTCCAGTTACACTTGAACCAGTTTTATCTGCACTGCATGGACATAGCCCCATGGCTATTGCCATATTTCCACATTTCTCAGACTTGAGAGTTGAAGTACTTTATTCTGGACTACCTTCTCAAAAATGCCTGCAGTGCTGATTTGGATGAGAAATGTTCCCTATGTGGTCACATATTTGAGCATTTGGTCCCTGTTTGGTAGCACTGTTTAGGAAGGTTATGGAACCTTTGGAGATGGGGGCTTGATTAGGAAAGTACATCCCGCCGGGAGGTGGTGGCGCACGCCTTTAATCCCAGCACTTGGGAGGCAGAGGCAGGCGGATTTCTGAGTTCGAGGCCAGCCTGGTCTACAGAGTGAGTTCCAGGACAGCCAGGACTACACAGAGAAACCCTGTCTTGAAAAAAACAACAACAACAACAACAAAAAAAGAAGAAGAAAAGAAAAAAGGAAAGTACATCCCTGGGAATGGGATTTAAGGGTTTATAATCTCAACCTTCTTCTAGTTCTCTCCACTTCCTGCATACAGATGAAAAAATGTTCTCTTAGCTTCTTCCTCCTCCTGCTGCTGATGCTGTATTGACGCCATGCCTTCCCAACCATGATGGACTGAATTCCTCTGGGACCACAAGCCCAAATAAACCCCTTCCTCCTTAAGTTGCTCTAGTTGTGATATTTTATTATAGCAGCAGAATGGTAACAAATACATCTTTATTGTCAACAGACTTAGGAGTCACCACAGAGGTGAGGTTTTTTTATGTCCATGTGACAAAGCTATCTAACAGAGAAGTCAGGGATATTTTCTTGTAGCTTCTTCCAAGATTTTCTAGAAGCTTCAGGTTCTCTAAGCCTGGAGCCCCTCATTTGTGACACAGACCCACTGCGCTTGCCATATTGGCCTGGGCTCCTGAGTTTCAGCCCTAGTGGACTGTGGGAGCAAGAGAAAACATGAAGCTCATACCTCTTGCAATGCTGTGAATAATAAAATCTCCATGCCAGTCTAATGGGGCTAATGAGTAAAATCTCAGCTTTTCATCTTTTTTACGTTACTATTCCAATACTTTAAAATACCTCTGTACAGACAGTGGCATTGCTTTGTTATAAAGAAAACATAGATCAAGTGCATCGTCTACCTTACAGTGCAAGTACTGCTGTCATGTAAATCTTGATCAACACCAGAAGCTTTCTTAATGAACATAGCAGTTGCCAGACATGGATTTTTATGGGTGAAATGTGTGCCTCCTTAATCAGCATGAAGAATATATAAAATGAACTTTCACTAATAAAGATACTTGAGAGTGAAGATTGCCTGAAATAGCAGAGTCTTCCCATCCTTTTGTGGAAGGAGTCTAGCTGCCATCTAGGAATAGAACCATTATTCCAACCACGAGTGATGTGTAGATTTATCAACCTGTATGACGTAGGTTCTGAGCAATCCAAACCCATGTGGCCACAGTGGTGAAGCAGGCTCACATGGAGACCTCTTGCTCAGAGGCATCAACTCTGGTCTGCAGGATATGAAGCTAGGAATCTCCACCATCTTCATCTTCAAGAGAAGAAAAGACCAGTGGGATATTTGGGGAACTTTGGCAAAGGCAGTTTCCTTACCAGGAAACAGATAAGGGTGGTGCAATAGCCATGTCATCTCCAGTGATGAATTTCAGCTATGGCCCTCTGCTTAGATTGGTATCCACCACTTGACCTGTCTGTCTGTCTGTCTGTCTGTCTGTCTGTCTATCAAGCCAGGGTTTCTCTGTGTAGCCTTGGCTGTCCTGGAACTCACTCTGCAGAGTAGGCTGGCCTGCCTCTGCCTCCCCAGTGCTGGGATTAAAGACATGTGCCACCACTGTCCAGCACCACTTGATCATTCTTAAAGGGTCTGTTTAGTCTTTCTATTGAAGGATGCATGCTTGTGAATTGTAGAGGGGAACACAATCCTGCTTGACCCCTGCAGTATTTGCCACTGGTGGCCCTTTCACACACATTGATGGCCCAGACACAAACAGTAATATTGAACAGTTTGACAATCTTTTGCTTGCTTCAGTTTGCTTTGATTCCAGGTCTCACTGTGTAGCTCAGGCTAGCTTTGAACTTGTGACTTTCCAGCCTTTCTGCCTTCCAAAACCTGGTATTACAGATCCATGGCACCATGCCTTGATGATTTGTGTTACACCTGCTTGCTGGTGTTTGTTTGTTAAATAAGTGTATGTATGGTGGGATTTGGTCTGAGGCTTGCTTTTATTGGAAATAAAGACTTTGAAAAATGAGTGGCTAATCATTCACCATCCATCAGATTTAACAGTGGGTGTTGGAATTTACCTTAAGGAGTCACAAGATTGGGCCTGACTGGATTGGATTTAATTATATTCCCTTGATTTGCCTTCCAAGCATGGTGAGATTGTAGAGGGAATACTCCTAGCTGGGGGCAGAGAGCCAGCATCAAGCCCTGCCTGGAGCCACTGGCTTCCCAATAGCTCAGTGCCTACAGAGAGTAAGCAGACACCACTCAGTGTTCGGTGTTGATGTGACACAGTCAGGGTAGGAGACTCCTGCCGTCATAGTTGAATGCTGCCTCTCTTCACACGGGGATGCAGGAAAACATCTGTTGGTCTCATCAAGCAACAGCACTGGGACACAGACTTGGGGTTTTGGGAGACACTCTTTCTTTGAGTTCATCCAGAAATCAAAGAACAGGGTTTCCCAGGAAGTCTCTGCCTTTATATAAAGCATCCCCAGACAGAAACTAAAGGATAGTCTTCATGGTCCTTGTGGCAGTAAACTGAAGGAAGCCTTGCTGGTTATTTTAGCCATTCCCACCTAAAGAGCAGCTTCTGTGTCCATTCTCAGTGTGAGCACAAAGGCCACCTCTGTTTACACAACCAATGATACCGACACTGGAACAGCAGATATCTCTAGTAAAGCTTTTAGCTTGCTTCAGTGTTAAAGGGCAAAAATCAATAGCACGTGTGATGGCAGATACCCAGCTAGCCAATGCAAAGGAGAAATTGCATTTAATAAGAATGGTGCAAGGATGTATGTTAATAGGTGTGTCTAATGTGTCCCATAGAGCATCATGGGAGTCATTCCATACACCCTAGCTTCACTGTATTTTAAGGGGGTGTTTGGGGTCCTTTGGCATGTGTACTAGAGAATGTTGGGTAGGCAAGTCATCTTTAACTTGTCTCTGGTGATTATGTGGATCTTACTGGTTTGCTGGGAAGGAGGGCTGTAGAACCTCTATTCAATGTAAAGTGCAGAAGGCAGAACCCTGAATCAATCTGACACAAAACAAAAACAAATAGGTGCATCGTAAAGAGGTTACCTGGGGAGTCTGAGTTGTTTGATGAATTGAGTAGCTTTGCTCTTTGCAGCCATGGCCACAGCATCACCTGGTCACCCAGTTCCTAGACCCACTGGGTGTCCTCCCTAGACCCACTGGGTGTCCTCCATAGACCCACTGGGTGTCCTCCCTAGACCCACTGGGTGTCCTCCCTAGACCCACTGGGTGTTCTCCATAGACCCACTGGGTGTCCTCCCTAGACCCACTGAGTGTCCTCCCTAGACCCACTGGGTGTCTTCCCTAGACCCACTGAGTGTCCTCCCTAGACCCACTGGGTGTTCTCCATAGACCCACTGGGTGTCCTCCCTAGACCCACTGGGTGTCCTCCCTAGACCCACTGAGTGTAGGATCCTCAGCTTGGTCCTTTCCAGCCAATAGATTTCTATCCCCTCCCTGAGGCCATGTTCACTTAGGGAAGAATTGCATACAGCTGCTTTGGAGGAGTGACTCATACTCTGGTAAAGATGTTATGAGCCTCCCTCTGGGAGGCAATATCGACAGTCAAGACCCTAGGCCTCCCTGCTCCTCTTCTTCTATGCTATCTTCTTGGTTTACTTCTTGTCATACATGACTGTCTCCTGAGCCAGACGCCCAGGTTTTCGTGAATTTAGCTGTGCCAGATTCCACATTATCAGCACAGCTGGGTGCCTTGACTCATAGCACTTACCAGAGTATGAGTCACTCCTCCAAAGCAGCTGTATGCAATTCTTCCCTATGTGCACATGGCCTCAGGGAGGGGATAGAAATCTATTGGCTGGGAAGGACCAAGCTGGAGATCTGACTCTGTAGCTGTCAATGCAAAAACACAACTCTCATGTCAGAGGGAATGAGAGTTTATTCTAGAGTCAAATTTGAGTGACCCATGCCTGGAAAATACACAGGGAGGCCATCCCAGGTTCCATATTCCCACATGGAAGCAGTTTCATGAATTTTTTTAAATAGCTACATAACACAGAATTGTTAAGGCAATTTTAAAATGCAGTAATGGGTAGATCAGAAAGGAGTCTAAAGCAAGACTGGGGAAGCTTTGCTATAGACCTCAGATGCTATCTGACAGCATTCTTAGCTTTTGAGTTGGTAGAAGTTAGTTGTCTAAGTTAATAGATTCCAGAAAGGTTAATCTATGAATATTAGTTCCAACACAGAGGTAGGCAAGGAATGGCTACTCAGTGGGGCTAAAGCTAACCCAAGATAAGGTAACCAGCTTCTGGTCTGCAACATTCCAACTGTTGTTCCACACCACTACAGCTCTAATTAGTCAACCAGTCTTTGCAGAAAGAGCTTTTTCTCCCAAGAATTTCATTTCCTCAGCTAAGGAGGAGTTATCATCCATGCTGGGTGCAGACTTCCAGTGGGACTTCGTTAAGACCTCCCACAATCCTGCCTATAACCCCTGCCATATCTAATTGCTCTGTAAATAAGCCTAATAAGCAATTTATATTGACATGAAGTACATGCAGCCATCTTTAGCCTTCAATGGGAGTGATTCCAGGACCCTTGCAGACACCAATCGCAGAAAGTGTTCACATTCCTTGTTGAAGTTGGTATAGTGTTCTCATACAGCCTCCCTATACATTCCTGTACATTTACTTTCATCTCCAGATGACTTCTAATACCTGCTCCAATGTACTAACCCTGCTAGTACACTATGAGGGGGATAAGGACCAGAAACAGTGTACAGACATGTTCACTGCAGACACCAAATTGCAGGTAAGGAGTACCTTGATTTTCAGTTAAGCCAAATCTGTGTTTCAAAAATCAGCAGATACGAAGGTCAGACACGATGTCCTAGTTTGATGATGAAAGATGATGCTGGCTTATTTTCACCCCACAGTCTTATACTTATTTGCTTTGAGCACGTGAAATTACTTTAAAGAATGAAGGCATCCAGAGCTGACAAGAAGTCTCAGTGGTTAAGAACACCTAAGGTTCTTTCAGAGGACCCAGATTCAGTTCTCAACTGCTATGTGGTGTCTCACAACCCTCTGGAACTCCAGTTCTAGAGGATCCAACGCCCTCTTCTGGCCTCTGTGGGCATTGCATGTGATGCACATATGTACAAGCCGGCAAAACACTCACAAAAAATTAAAAGTCCTTTTTAAATCAAGTCCAATGTTGTGGTTCTGTTTAATGCTACACTACACTACACTACACACACACACACACACACACACATACACACACACACACTCGTGTGTTGGGACACACATTCTTCTGGCTATCTGGCATGGGTAGGTTGCTGAAGGCAACCTTTGAAGGTACAGCCCACACACAGTTCTAGTTTGACTCTCACCTTCCTGCTCTGTCTCCCTCAAGAGGCTTTGCCATAGGCTCATTATCCCAAGGAACTGCTCAGTTACCCCTTCCCCATCCAATGGACTGAAAGCTCCAAAACCCGGGAGCCCAAAAGAATCCTCTCTTCCTTAGATTGCCTCTGTCAGAAGGTTTGTCCAAGGCAAGAAGAAGTCACTGATACAGCACATAGTCTCAGTTGCATATTCTGTATAGGGAAATAATCAAGATTAAATGTTTCGCTGCAATTAGCAGAGACACTAGCCTACTTTAGTGTGGGAATCTGGACGTTCTATATCATAAACAAAGCCAGCAGACTAGTGCCATGCTGAGGAGAGCACTTTTGAGAGATCTGGGAAAGTCACCGGTGTCCTGGACAACTATCCTCATGATTAAAACACAGAAAGTGGCCTAGATACAGGCCTAGCAAGCTATGGGCTAAATCTGCTCTACACGCTTCTGTAAATGACATTTTACGGGCAGGCAGCAATGCTCACTGACATACTTGGTATCGGTGGTTGCCTTTGAACTATAATTTTTACTGTCTGACTCTTCACAAAATAAGATCGTCAGACTTGACCTGTGCCTTCCTTTTCAAAAAAATGCTTTTAGTGCTAAAGCCTGTGGCCCTGTGATATGCTCACTTAGTGGTAGAAATGAGAGAGAAAAAGAGAAAGGTCTCGGAACAGAGGAGGAACAGAGGAGGGATGCCCTGGTGCCGGGCAGGTCTTGAATTTAAAGGAGGCTCTGTTGTGTTCAGGTTCAGTCCTTTCTCAGCATCCACCCTCATCCCTGCTGCCTTCCTGTCTTGCCGGAAGCATTTGTCACCACTGCCGGGGGACCATTTTGTTACACATAAAAGCCCCTATAGTCATTCGGTATGGGACTCATGAGTTCCTTGTCCTTCAAATATATCAGCTAGGAAAAACTCCTTTCATTCTATGGAAAGCATTGTTGCCCACATGGAGTATAAATCTACTTCATTTTGTCAGACTAGAGGCATTTGGTGAGGAAAATGGGCCACGTGTACCCCCAGGTGCTGCTGGAGCACACTTTGTGGCTCCTCCCAAAGGGATGGATTGGACCTTGTTCCCTCCTACCTGGGCACTGAGAACGGGCACACAGGTGACCTAATTGACCTGTCACTTCACGATCGGATTACAAGAATAAAGCTAGGATGTCTTCTTAGTCTCGGGTGATTTAATTTGTCAGCTGTTGGCTCAGTTGGCTGTAATTAGCTGTGATTCCCTTAGACAGGATACAGCCAGAGTGCCTGGACCATGGAGCTGCCTGTGGTCACTGTCCTACACTGCCACACATGCCAGTGGAATGTAAGGGAAGATTAATATTTTGATTCAGAAATTTTTAGAGTAAAAAATGATCCGTGGACTATAGCTGTTACTGAATTATATAATACTTGGGTATCAGGGACATGTCCCTGAATTTGACACACACCCCCACTTCAGAGAAGGAGTTGGTCATTATGTCAGTTTTTTATTTTGCATGTAGTTCATGTTTATTTATGTGTTGTGTGTACACACACGTGTGTGCATATGTATGAGCATGTGTATGCGTGTGTGCGTGTGTGCATATGTGTGTGGTATACATTCAGGGCATACTGGGCAGTGAGCTTCAGTGAGCTGCCTGTCTACACTCCTGGTCCCAAGCTTGGGTTATAAATACAAGTGCTATGCTCTGCTTTACGTGTGTCCTGGGGAGCCGAGCTCAGTCTGGTGTATGTGTGGCGGCACTTTACTGATGGAGCTGTCCCCTGAACCCTGCCCCCATTTGAGTATATGTGTGTATATGTATCTATGGCTCATTTTCTTCCTGAGATTTGCTCAGTTTTGATTTTGAAATTATTCTATAAACAGTGCACATATCCTTTTCGTCCTTTGTCTCAGTACGCTTGCAAGAAAAGGGGGGCAGGGCCTGACTGTGAAGCTGTGTGAAGGATTTGGAGAGAAAGACCTGTCTTTCTGTGGTATTTAAGGCTATAGATTTTTTTTCTCGTTCCATTGATCCTTTCTCTTTTTTTGCCTTTGTTCTTTCTACAACAAAAAAGAATAAGGTGAAATGTGCCTGCTTCTTCTCTACCCAAACTTTTGCATATCTGTTTATTTGCATATCAGTAAGATAACTATCAAAAAGTCTCAATGAAAGATAATGTGCTTTGAAACCAGACCTCTCATAAAGTCCCGAGTCTGTGACAAGGCATGCTGGACGGTCAGCAGTGACCCACTGAGGAAAGAGAAATAAGCGCGGATGCTATGGAGCCCATGTTCCCACTGCAGAGCACAAGACGGCACAGCAAGGACAGAGAGGTGGGGGTGGGGTGGGGCTATAGCAGCCTGTCAGTCAAGTTTTTATTAGGATAGCAAATACCCAAAGCAGCTAACTTTAAACAAAAAGAGAAGGAAGAGGAAAAGAAGGAGGAGGAGGAAGAAGAAGAGGAAGAAGAGGAGGAAGAAAAGCAGAAAGAGGAGGAGGAAGAGGAGAAAAAAGTTTAAGTAGTTCACACCTTTGGAAGTTCAAAACTGGGTGACTGTGCTGGTTTGGAGAGAGTGCATACAATACAGAATAATCACATTTTAAACTAGAACAAGAGACTGGACCACTATGTTCCTTCTTGGGCCTCCAATAACCTAAAGGCTTCCCACAAGAACCTATGTTGCCAAGGCCCCACCACCCACCCATTCATGATGCCCACCCACCCATTCATGATGCCCATGCTGTAACTAACTTGAAAAGTAGCCCACGGGGACACAAACTTAAGCAAATGGTGCCTGAACCATACAGGATGCCAGGTAGTCTAGGGACAAGAGTGACCTGAGTTTTTCTGCTTCATTCTGTGTCTAACAAAGCCTGTTGGATCTGGCTGTGGGCCCTGTGCTGGCTCTCAGGGCAGGAGCTAGGATAGTTTGGTGGATCCAGTTGTACAGCTGACTATTCCTAGCAGATGGCAGCCCCAGTATGGAACTGGGACACTCCTCATCACCTTCATCACACAGAATCAGTGTCAGTATGGCTAAAGGCGGTGAGTTTGGAGCATGTCAAATGCTGGTTTTCATGCAAGGACTATCTGAGTTCCACAAAGCAGTTTACACTAGACTTGGCCTGCTATTGTAGAGTGAGCACCGCACAGCGTTGCCATCTTAAACAGAGTTTCGGCTGTTACCAGATAAAGACCCCCAGCAACTCAGGCAATCCTCATCCTGACAGTCCTTCCTAGAAGGAGGAGATGGGAGGGGCCATTTAACCCTCCTCTGCCTTCTGCACCCATGTGCCCTCCAGGTGTGTGTAATCTTGCCTCATCTGTAGTGGTCAGTAATGTGGGAACGCAGCTTCCATTACTAAGGGAAGAAAGGTGACTTGATCCTGGAGCTGAGTATGAGAGACCATGACCTAGAAACAAGGATATGGGTTAACCCAGATACCATACTCCAAGCAGGTAATTATTTTCATGAAGCTGTTAATTACAGAGAAAAAGAAAATTATAAGTCAAGGCACTTTTCATACACTTGGTGGGCACATAGGTAAGCTGGTTACAGCAGAACAGGACAGTCTTTGCCACAGGCTTCAAATACTATCTGACCACATTCTTAGCTTTTGGGTTGGTGGAGGCCAGTGGTCTGTTAATGTAATGTTACAGTTGATTGTCACAAGGTCGGACACAGAGGTCAACAGTGAATGAGGGAGCTATAGATAGCTCAAGACAGTGTTCTTGCAATGTTCCAACCCTCCACAAATGTCAACCCTCCACAAATGTCAACCCTCCTCAACCCTCCACAAATGTGAAGCACAAATCAATTTATTTTGTAGACTCTTTGGCATAGGTGTGGCTTCTGAGTTATTCTACTCAGAATTCTACTCATGGTGGTCTCAGGAGATAAATTAATTGAAGGGGAAGGGGTGCTGTTGGTTTCCAAACAATTCCGCTAGGCTCCACCCAACAGCTACCTAGCAACAGCTTGCATCTCTGTCCACAGATAGAGCCAGAAGTCAGGTGTATAAAAAGACTGCTTGTTAGTGTTCTCTCTCTCTGTGTCTCTCTCTGTGTCTGTCTGTCTGTCTGTCTGTCTGTCTGTCTGTCTGTCTCTCTCTCTGTCTGTCTCTGTCTCTCTGTCTCTCTTTCTGTCTCTCTCCCCCCCCCCCCCCCCGTCCCTTTGTCTCTATCCCTTTCTAGATCCCCTTCCCTTCCCCCACCAATACATTTTCTTTATATTAGGTCTGCCACATGGCTTGATTGCTTAGGGGAACGTCTGGGGCATGCGCCTGCAGAGATGCTTCCTCCTGCCACCGCCACCGCCACCGCATTATATCATTTTATAAATCACAACAGGTACAGTTTATGCAGCTTTCAAGAGATCACCTTGGCTCTGGTGGGACTTTTGGGGAATTATTCATATTCCTGTTGTCCATCACCTGTAATCATGCTCCTGTGAATAAGCCTGATAAAACTTGTTGGTTCCCCAACCTAGATTTGAGTGAGATCTGGCATTGGTGCTCTATTTGGGGAGAAGATATATTTTGTTGATGTCTCCCTTCCCAAAAAAGTAGCACAGGACTTCCCTGCCATTGGGTTGCCAAGAGAGTGCCCTCTGTGGTGTAAGTGGCTCAGTGGTCAGGTGCTAAATCCTCAGATGCAGGTCCTTAATAACTGGACAAGTTCAAAGTGGACATGGGGAGAATCTTCTACAAAGACTGGAGAAAATGAAAGGGGGAGAGAAAGTGTGACATTTCCCCTCTAGCAAAGTTCCAACAAAACAGGTGGACCTCAAAAGAAGAGGAGAATCAGCCTGGACCTTCCTCATACAGCATCTGGCACAAAGAGAAAGTTCTATGATTAATTTAACCCAAGTTCACAACCAAGTATGATACTTGCTGGAGATTTGGAGGAACTTACTCATCTTGCAGGGAGCTAGAGATCTTCAGCTGAGAAGTGAGAATCGTGTTGAGGAAGTCCACATGGATTTGCATCTCTTATTTCCTATAAGAATTTTAGATAAAGAGACGAAAATGAAATGCCCCTCCCTGTTTAGCCCTGGCTTGTGGTCTTCCTCTGACAGCTATTATACAATTATAAATGTTAAATTTCTACCTTCAGCCCCAGCACAGTGTATGATACCCACTCCTGGCATAAATGAATATCAACTGCCTTTGGGGATCCCAGGCACCAGCATACAGAAAGAACCCAGCCAATGCAGTCTCTTCCAGAGTATGAAACATGAGCTGAACGAATTGAAGAAAAGGTAGAGGTCATATTACAGGGTCAAAGACGAGCCAATCAGGAGAACGACGTGAGGTGGATCTGGTCTAACATCTTTTTAGCTCCTCTGTCTCTTGTTCCTTCTGAAAGCTGCACAAATAAGAGTAAACTGAATCACCCTCAAAAGCCAGCCACACCTTGCCTCACCCTGTCCCCCACTGGAGCTGCCCTGGAAGGCTGCCAGGGAGCCTTTGTCTGTGGACTTGGCAGCTGGCTGCAGTGTGCTGCTTTCTGTCCCATTAACCTCTATTTTATCTGTCAAGAATGGTATTCCCCATTGTTGAAAGCAGCAATTTGCCAAGCAGGCAGGCTTGGAGTCCTGTGTGATGGAGCATCACCGAGAGCAAAAAGGGAAAGTTTAAACAGATTTGCTTCTCTAATTTCCTGAAAGATCACAGACCAAACTTGCCCTCCGGTAAAATGCTTTCTGTTTGCATTATAATAACAAGCATTTATTGCCCTGACAGGGGGAGGGAGAGGCCAAGAGAGAATGGCCCCTATTTCCTGGTTTAATTTGGTTCCATTACAACTCAGCGAATCCTGCTATTTAAAACATAGGAATTTAAAGACCTCCTCTTTGTTAATGGCCTAATGTATCCCAAAAGACATTTTTCTTCTGCAACTGTGAAACACAGTGATAATATCTGCATTATTAGTGTTTCCTGTTGGGTTTAAAGCATAGAACCATGGCCAGAATAGATTTTCTACTTTTCCTTCCCTTTACCTTTGAAGAAGTCTGGACTTTATTGTCAAGTCTATGACCAACAGGTCATCTAATTCCTCACAGTGCTAGATAGTGCAACTTTACATTATTTTTATGAGGAAACAAAACATGAAAACCAAAACACAAACAAAACTCCTTTTTCCATTAATTTATTCACTCACTTATTCACCTTATATCCTGATCACGGACCCCTCCTGTCAGTCCCCAACCTCTGAGAAGGAGGAAGTCCACCCTGGGTATCAACCCACCCTCACACCTCAAATTATTGCAGGACTAGACACATTCTCTCCCACTGAGGCCAGACAAGTCAGCCCAGTTAGAGGAACAGGGTCCACAGGCAGGCAACAGAATCAGAAGTCCCTGCTCCACTTGTGGCTCCTACATGAAGACCAAGCTGCACATCTGCTACATATGTACAGAGGGCCTAGGTCCAGTCCTAGTATGCTCTTTGGTTTGTGGTTCAGTCTCTGGGAACTCCCAAAGGTCCAGGTTAGTTGACTTTGTTGGTCTTCCTGTGGAGTTCTTATCCTTTCCAGGTTCCTCAATCCTTCCCCAAACTCTTCTGCAAGACTTCTGGAGCTATGGGTCTCTGCATCTATTTTGGTCAGGTGCTGAGTGAAGCCTCTCAGAGGACAGTTATGCTAGGCTCAACAAATAACAGCGAAAAAGCCAAACAAACAACCTCTTGTATCTAGTTTGTGAGCATGAGAAATTATCAAGAATTGAGGACTGCCAGGCGGTGGTGGTGCACCCTTTTAATCCCAGCGCTTGGGAGGCAGAGGCAGGTGGATTTCTGAGTTCAAGAGTTCGAGGCTAGCCTGGTCTACAGAGTGAGTTCCAGGACAGCCAGGGCTACACAGAGAAACCCTGTCTCGAAAAAAACCAAAAAAAAAAAAAAAGAATTGAGGACTACTGAGGAAACTAGTGACTTCATCTCCTCAGGTTGGTCTAAGTCTCGACAACTCATGCTGATCTGGACTGTTTCTTGCTTCTCCAAGGGGAGTTGTATGTTGGCATGTGTGTGGGTGTATATGTGGGTAATGCATGTAGGTGCATGTATGTATGTATGTATGTATGTATGTATGTATGTATATATACACGTGCATACTGATGTGTACTTTTATATACTCTTGAGGCTTACTTTGACAAGCTGGCCATATATCTTATATAAGGGACATTTTAAAACAATGCAGCTGATGTGAACTCTCGAAGGAAACCATGTGATGGCATACACCACGATATATTTCCAGTTCCTGTAACAGTATAAAAAAGATAATTGTTAAATCAGGGTTATTTGAAGACCTAATATGTCTATCTCATGGCACAAGTGAAAATTCAGGGAGGGATCTCTCAGAGTCAAGGTCTCAAACGGTGAGAGGAGCCCTTTTGCTCATCCCCAGTCATGCAATCAAAATGGCATCCATATCTCATGTGGAGCAATGTGTTTGCAAGATGCAATCCTATCTCCATTTCTCTGTGACAACCCCCTTCAACCAAACACTTTTCTCTGCCCTTCCTCATCTGCCAGGACTCTGCTTCAATGTCACTTCCAAATGAAGCCATTCCTTCAATTCACTGACCACAGGTCTCTCCAGATTTGCTGCCTCAGCATCCTGGGGTGTTTTTTCCAAAGCACACATCATGCTTATAATTATGTTAGTACTAATTTAATGCTTATCTTCGTGACTACACAACCAGTTCTTTGAAGGCAGAGATTGTATTCATCTTATTGCACCAAGTCCATGGCACCCAACTTGAAACAGTCATCATTCCACAAATGTTCACTAGATGACTGGGTTGACGAAAGTAAGAAGGGAAGACACATGAAGAAAGGAAGAGGGAGCAGGAGGGAAACAGAGCACTGGAGAGGATGAGTCAGGAATCCCCACTAAGAATGAATTCAGTGGCTAAGAGTGCTCTCAGCTCACAACTGCCTGTAACTCCAGCATCCTCGTCTGGCCTCCTCAACAGTGCACACACACTGAATCTTTTTTAAAAAATGAATCAGGGGTCAATCAGTTAGCATGTTTAAAATGGATATAAAAACACATAGGCATGTGCAGTCGTGTGTCCATATAGTACTCACAAATGTGTACATGTCTTTGCATGCCTGTATGTGTGTGTGTGTGTGTGCACATGCATGTGTGTTTGAGACTAGTTTGATAGACTGCCTATGTTTTTATTTCATAAAAATACTATAAAGTATTGTTAAACCACCTTTGAGACAATGGTTTTTTATTTCATGAGTGAGTAAATGGAGTTCTTTGGGTCTGAAAGAATGGTATAGTTTTCTTTTAAAGCAAATGAAATCTTACTTCCTCATACTGGCTCTTAACCAGTTGCTGGACTTGAATCGAAAAGCTTGCATGGCATTAGTCAGGGGACATATTTTTTTGTACATCCTAAAACACATTGAGAACCGTTATTTAGTTTCTACCCAGCTTTCATCCACCTGGTCTCCTGAGTTGACTGTGTTTTAAGAAACAGTGTGTGGAGGGGTGGGACAGGGGTGATGAGTCACAGTACACAGAGCCAAAACAAAGAATAGAGTTTGCCCAAGGAAGGTAGTAATCTCCCAGGGGCAGGGCTGGTGTGAGGCAGATACTAAATTTCCCCCACGCCCACCCCTGGCTATCACTTTCTCTCCTCTATCCTTAGCCTTTCGGATCGATCAAAGCTTGCGTGAGGGGTGCATGGTGAGTGGGGTTGTTAAGCCTTTGACATCTGAAGACACTTCCCGGGCCCTCTGATAAAATCAGGCATCATCCGCTCTGCTGACTTGGATCTTGTTCATCAGAGCAGACCTTCAGGTGAACATTCAAGGAACTCCACCAAGACGGGCTTAGAAGAGAACTATGTCAGTAGTTCTCATGGTGCAAGCAGGACGACCAGAAACCATGTGAAGGGCCTGCCCTGGGAGAACCATGCAGACCCCTGGGGCTTACTGACTAGACTGCCTTGCCTACTCAGTGAGCAACGGGCCAACGAGAGAACCTGGCTCAACAAACAAGGTAGACAGCTCCTGCTTGAAAAATAGCCATCAAGGTTGGCCTTTGGCTCCCATATGCACATGTGTATGCATGTACCCATACATGTGAACACACACATGAAATATACTACGGAGGAGGCAGGAACACATCAAAAGTGGTGAAAGACTAAACGTCAAGCGGGGATACAGTTTGATGTAAGGACCAGCCAGAACTCTCAGGTGCTCTGGAAGATTTCATACGGTGTAGAACGTATCCTATAGGGCTAAGAAGCTACCAGTGTTGACCTTGAGTAGTTCTGAGTCCCCCATTGACTACAGCCATTTCAGAGGCAAGCACAGCTATCAGAGTGGAAGAAAGTTGTCTCTAGACTCTCACGGACTCCTGTGTGTGTGTGTGTGTGTGTGTGTGTGTGTGTGTGTGTGTGGTGGGGATTACAGTGTAAGTTGTTAGAGGTCAGATACAAACACATGTTGGTGACTAGTGCCTAGAGCCAGCAAAGGGATCCAGAGGACTGTGGTGCATGATGCCATCAGCTGCAGCTCCCTATCAGCTAACAGCTCCTAGAGTTGAAACGTACTGACTCCCCTGCAGGAAATATAGAGTGATCCCCTCACACCACACCCTAGTCCTGTGCTAATTGGTCCTTCGGTAGCTCCTTTATCATCCTTAATAGATGTAACCTACAGTCACATGCACATCCTCAAGTAACTACCCAGGCCAGCTATGCTTTCCTGAGAATGTGTCCAATAATTAATATACTCTGCCTTCTGCATTAGGTCATAGAACTGTGCATAGGTCAATATCTGTTAATAGTGAGCGATGGATTGCCTTCCAAATTATGCATCCTGTGTGGAACAGAGAGACCACACATTCTGCTGACTCTTTGAAAGGTTCTAAACCACTGGCTACACTTAGCTGCCTGTTAATTCTCCCTCCTAGATTTATTTAATATGGCTAACGAATCATTCACAGTGGCAATGGCTCCCAAGACTCACAGCCTGTGGTTGTCAGTAAATGTGGTCATGAAGCGGGGATCCTGTCACCCTTGAAAAACGCTTCCCAGTTGACCAGTATGAAGGAAGGTCACTGTCCCTTGGGACCTGCCCCAAGCCAGAGATTTGATCCTTCTGAATATATTATCCTGTTAAATATCGCACAGCCTGTGGGGGAGGCAGAAATGCATGCTTGGGTTGGAAATTTTCCCTTTAAAGTTCAGTGCCAAAACAGAACTAGAGTTACTCTTAAAATAAAATCTCAGACTTTTCTGGAGCCTGGCTGCCTGCCTGCCTGGCTGCCTGCTTCCTTCCTTTACCTTGTTTTCTCATTCAACAGTGATTTACTGAGTGCCTGGGGCTGGGTCAAGCACTGTGGGGAGAGGTGTGGGAGGGACCAAAGGCATGCAAAGATCACCCCAACTTCTTGAAACTTCCGTTTTAGAGAAAGATGTTTGCCTTTGTTTTCAACCATACCTCCACCCACAGTGCTAAGATGAGGCAGGACCTCACACAGCTGGGTCTGTACATTGGGCAAGTTAGATACCCAACTGTACATGTCTAGATAAGACAGTTGGGTGGCCTGATAGATCTAACAGTATTTGTATTTTTGGTAGTGAGATATTATCATCATCATTTTTATTACTATGTATTATATAAATGAACAGGGTAAAAATGACTAACTTGAAAAAAAGGGACATAGTTTTCTCTGAGGTTGGTATGTTCAATCCCTGTTAGATCCAAGTATGTTGGTGTCTACCATACTATGCAAGCAAGAATAAAAAAAGAGGAGGAAACTGCCTGTCATTGGAAGAGGATACAATTGGAGAAAAGAAGGGGTAGGCTCTGGATATGCAGCTCAGGTGCAGGTACCTGCCCAGCATGTCCTGGGATCCATCCCCACCACAGTTCCCCCCCACCCCCAGAAAGTAAAGGAAGGCTGTAAACAGGAGTAACTAGAACTAAGAACAGAAAGGACACTGACCAATGGAAGAGGCAAGGGCTCACATCCTATGCACACACAAAGAATAACTTCTTTGTCACTACAAAACAAGATGGTCACCCATGACAACTCATGCCTCTAAGCCTAGCACCATAGAGACTGGGGTAGAAAGGCTGTATGCTGAGTGACACTATCGAGTACCCATACTGTTTCACAAACAAGGGATGCCGTCACCAAAGTTCACAAGCAAGGAGGCCCACTCCACCAAACCAGGTAGGCTATTTAGGAATTTTGTTCTATTGCTGGTTTGAACCCTGCCTCCATTTCTGAATAATTATATGAGCTGGAAGGTCCTTGAAGAGTTACCAGTTTCTAGGCTCCTTGTCAACTGTACCCCACCTTTCAGTACTATGAGAAGAATCAACCCAGGGGGTAAAGAAATCTAATGTCTTAGGGTTTCAAGTGTGCCGTTACTACTCTGAGCAATGAGAACCTGTTTGGGCCCTGGTCTTGGTGTTCTCATTTAAATGGACATTGAACTGAAAGTGGGTTTTAGCCCCAGGACAATCTGGGGTGTCTTGATTCTCAGTTTAGGTCACAGAGTGCAGGTCATTTAACACATTCCACATGTGTCACAGTGCCTACTTCAATGTTGTCCTTCAAATGGGCCCCTGCCTCAGGGGAACTCTTCCTATAGCTTAAATGTCACCTATTATACCTTAAAATGGACACGAGTCTGGGTTAAGGCATCAAGTGAGAACGGATACCATCACTGCCCCTGTCCTTGCGGTTACTACTCCTTTTTTGCTGCAGTCATGGGTGGAAGGGAATAACCAATCTTTAGTCCTAGTTGGCATGAGCACTGAGCCAGGGACCTGTGGAAACACACACACCATCCCTCCATCCTTCCTTCTCATGGTAGCATTCTCTGCAAGCGAGGACTCCATGCCATTAGTGGGTATGTCAAAGTGCACACACTGAAAGATAAACCACTCTCCTCAGAGCCATCCTCACCCTTGTCTGCTTTTCTCTCCTTGCTCTGTCCTTAGGCAAGTGTGAAATCGGCTGGGCCTACTACTGCACCGGGGCGGGTGCTGCAGCTGCCATGCTGCTGTGTACGTGGCTGGCATGCTTCTCAGGCAAGAAGCAAAAGCACTACCCCTACTGAGTCCCTCGGGAGCAAGCTGAGGAGAAGACAGACCACCGGAGACCGAAGAGCCGAATCATCCAGGGACTTTCACAAGGTGGAATAGTGGTTGTAAACCCAGAACAGTGTTAACGTAATGAAATTCGGTTAAATCTGGAACATTCTATAGGAAGGGAGGGTGGTGGGGACATTGTCAAAAGCATGGAGAATATGGGTCAGTGGAGGAAAATGGACCAAAGGCTAAAAACATTGCAGGGCATTGGTGTTTCTATTCCACAGAGTATCGTTAATGTATATCACACACACACACACACACACAGTAAATCTATATATGCAAACGAGAATCTCATTTTTGTTCTCCTTCAAAAAGATGAGGACTAGGGGAGTCAAAGGGCTAGTAGAAACAGTAGTATCTTAGGAAGCAGGATAAGTACCCTGCAGACATTCCCTGTAGATGAGGACTGAGCCTGAAAGCACATGAGAACATGCACACATACGCACATGTCATATGCACATGCCATATGCATACATCACACGCACATGTCATACGCACCAGTCACACCCGCACATCCTATGCACACGTCATCATACCACTGCACAGGGGCTCAGCTGTGTACTGTTGCTCCTGTTTCTTTTTTAAAAATATACACCAGTACAGCATCATCACTAAGCATACATTAAGCCTAGTCCATGGACCAATATGCCGCTCTATCAGTATTTTTGATATCCTGCATAAACTCTTTATGCCCGCAGTGTATCTTTAGTGTTTATGCAGATCTTTAGAGGAAAGCCTTCATATTTCAATGTTATTCAAAGACACACGGTAGCGATCTGAGTAGCTTCTGCTGTAATAACCTTATGAAGAACAGGACAGCTTTTGTCTACTATAGGTGAGAATTCAGTTGCAGATTTGAGAGTGAAGAGAGCTCTTGCTCCAGTTATTGGATCTTGTTTTCTTTTGTGTCCATTATTCTACTGTGCTATACCACGATTATTACAATATTCATTTTGTAAAGGGAAAAAAAAGTACTATTTTGTTTGTATTTGAAAAGCTCTGTGAATAAATTCTCTTTGATCAATAGCTCACTGAGTCACCGAGTTTTAAATTCACTTACCAGGTTTGCCTAATCTCTTAAATAAAGCCTGTCCACCATGGTGGGCAGCTCTGTTAGTCTGATTTCTTCCTCAAAGGCTCAGTCATGACATTCTCAGAAGAGTTTCAGAACTGTTATATATAAATTTTGGAATACAGGAATGGTTCCAACATGATCTAGGACTTCAAGGTGGCCCATCACAAGCAGCATGCCACATGCTGTCTTCCCACAGTCCATGGGATGGTGGGTGTCTTCTGAACTCCAGTGCTGAGGCCGTCACCCAAGTCTTACCCAAGGCTCTTGGCCACTTGAGCAGCACCTGTCTCCTACTCTGGCCCCCCAACAGTAAGCCTTGATTCAAGGGAAAGGTTTCCAGCTATCAATATCTCCCTACTAGAACCAGCTCTTTCAGGAGCAAAAGTTGCATGCCAGATAATAGATGCATTCTGAATTAAGCATTAGTTATCATGGCATATCCTTAAAAAGCCACCCTCACCATGGGGATGCTCGTCCACCATGTGGCTAACCTCTATGCTGACATGGTTTCCTTTGTCATTCCTCAATTCTCCTCCTCCAGGCAGCTGTCAAGATTTACAGCTTGCCACTCCAGAGTTTTTCTCCTAAACTCTAATAAAATGGACCTCTCTGAATAAATGTTAGCTTGGCTTGATTTCCAGAAAAAAAAAAAAGACATTCAGTTTTGAAACTACATATACATGTTTAGGAATTGAACATTCTTACTATGTTTAGAAATTCTTACCATGAATGCATGGGACTATTTTCTGTAGTACACATACATTTATCAACTTAACCTGAATTAGTGTTATACATTTCAAAGTCCACGCTGCCTGCTGGACTTCCTGTAGCGGGATATTTATTCTGCTACATTGTATTTGCAGTGGAGCTCAGTGATTGGGCAATAGAAGAGGAGGTGGAGCTGGGAGCAGGAAAGAGGAAGGGGAGGAGAGAAGGAGAGAGGAGAGAGTGAGCTAGCAGCCGTGGAGGAGGATGGATGGGTTGAAAGCAGTCCTGGGTAACAACTTACATAAGGTTAGATATTGGGTAACTATTCTAATTATATGGACATCTTGTTAATTGAGCATGTCCAAATATATAAATCTATTGGATAATCTTTAAGCATTAAGAGTCTTCATTCTACAGTGTACTATGAATATAGCGGGTATTGTCTGGAGCTCTGCTGAGTTTTGTGGGAACAGCGTGGTAGATTGGCAGAGCCATCCGCCATGCTGGCATCTCATGGGTCTAGTTATGTCACCCTTGGCCTCTGGCCACTTCTAACTGTGGTGTGCATGGCCACTTCTAGTGCAGAACATGGTGGCGAGAGTGAAACAAAGCCCCCTAACCACCACCGATTAGATAGCCGGCCTGCTCCGTGGCTTTTCTAAATATCTCCTGTTTGACCTTCCCTGCCCGCTAGCTATATATCTTCCTTATAAACCATCTGACCTTTCCACACCCCATGTCTTTAGCCTGGCCATATCCAGTCTGTCTCTTTTTCTCTCTGCTTTTCCAGATGCCTCTGGATATTTTCTCTCTCTATCCACAATGAAAACCTTCCTCCCAATAAAGTAACCATTTGGCTTCTCTTTTTCTGCACTCATCTTTTATACACTAATGTGATGGCCCAATAGATAAAGTGGTTGCCACACAGACATGGCGATTTGAGTTTGATCCCTAGAAGTCATGAGACAGAACCAGCTCCTAAAAGTTCCCTTCAGGCCTCTACACACATGCATGCATGCCCACACTCACATGTACAATAATAATAATAAATAAAATAAGCCTAACAAAAAAGACTTTCACAAGCTGTTAGCTCAGAAGTACAGTCCTCGCCTGACATGCATACTCGCGCACTCCAAAATGTAGCACACACCACTCTGGAAGCTCAATCCCCAATGTCTTGCTCACTTTTTCCTACACAGAAGTTCATATATAATATGTAATACATCATACATACACTATTAGATATAATTTTATATTTTATATATAATATATATATACATATACATATACATATACATATACATATACATATACATATTATAAACCTAGTTAAGCCTAGTCCATGGACCAATATGCCACTCTATCAGTATTTTTGATATCCTGCATAAACTCTTTATGCCCGCAGTGTATCTTTAGTGTTTATGCAGATCTTTAGAGGAAAGCCTTCATATTTCAATGTTATTCAAAGACACACGGTAGCGATCTGAGTAGCTTCTGCTGTAATAACCTTATGAAGAACAGGACAGCTTTTGTCTACTATAGGTGAGAATTCAGTTGCAGATTTGAGAGTGAAGAGAGCTCTTGCTCCAGTTATTAGATCTTGTTTTCTTTTGTTATATTTTGTGATATATATATAAATATATAGGTATAGATACATATCTATATATACAGATATATAGCAATGTAGTTATTCTCTTTTCATCTTCTTATTTATTTATTTATTTATTTATTTATTTATTTATTTTTGGCTTTTCGAGACAGGGTTTCTCTGTGTAGTCCTGGCTGTCCTGGAACTCACCCTGTAGACCAGGCTGGCCTCGAACTCAGAAATTCACCTGCCTCTGCCTCCCAAGTGCTGGGATTAAAGGCATGCGCCACCACTGCCCGGTTCTTCTCATCTTCATAAACCAACATATGAAATGAGAGTGAAGAAAACTTGGGCAGGGTACATGTTCAACAAAACCATACATACAGAATACATTTAAAACTATTGCAGGTGAATGATTTTTAAAATTCTGAATTTTAAATGAGCAAAAACTTGAATAAGTTGTTTCTAAACATTTGAAAGACAGTTAACAAAATTGGATGACAAGAAAATGGACCCAGAGTACCACGATGGAATCACATGACACGTCCTAGGTGAGTAAGAGTGAAAATACCGACAACCCTGCATATTGAGAGGCCTGCGGATTCACAGTTAAAGGACAACAGGCACATTCCCACAATGTTAAGTATAGTAATATTTATCCTCCTGGATATCTGTACTCTCAAAAAACAAACAAACAAAAACCTGTGGTCACAAATGACTACATAAGCATGTAGAATAACCTGTTTTAGTCTCACAGACATTATGATGGAACCCGGGACAGCAGATACACAAGGTCATATGTTGACAGAAATTGCAGCAGTAGCTGAGGAGAGAGAGATGTTCACTAAATAATCCGCTGTCCTCAGCCATTCAAGCAACCCCAATTAAACTCATTGGGTCACACATTCAAAAAGAGCATGAAGGCAAGAGGGGACTAGTTGGGAAGGAGAAGGGGTCATCAGGAATAGTAGAGGGTGAGGGAGGTGAACAGGATCCACATGGGGCTGTGTGTGATCCTGTCAAAAATGATACAGATAAAACAGTAAAATTATAAAATATTTTGGAAACTATAAGGAATGACAGCAGTGGTAAATTGAATATAGTGATAGTTGCAACTTCAGCTTTTGGAATGTAGTTTCAAGAGAACAGGAATCCAAAGCTCACTTCAGCTGTATAGCAAGTTCAAGACCAACCTGAGATATACAAGCTTTTCTCTCAAAAATATAAGCAAACGGGAGCCAGTGAGATGGCTTAGTGGTTAAGAGCACTTGCTATTCTTGCAGAGGATTGAGTTCCGGGACCCATATTGCCTATAAGTAAAGCACCACGTTATCTGACACCCTCTTCTGGACTGTGCATGTATTGCCATGTATGTGTGCCCACGTGTATGTCTGCACATGCATATACACACATACACACATACACTTAAATAAAAATAAAATAAGCAGACACAAAAAGATCACAACTCTTATTACTCTTTATGGGAGTGGGGACAGGATTTCAAGTACTAAGGACATGGGAAACTTCCTAGGATGGCAGGGCACACCCTATGTATATTGTTTGGGGTACAAACACTTGCCAAAGTCCATGACTTTGTTCTCATGAAATCTGCACGCCATTGGTTTTTGTGTGTTAGTTGAACCCTAATGAGAAAGAGAGGTGGGAACTGCTTAGAGTTTCAAGAATTAAGAACCACCTAGAATGCCTGCTATAGTGGTGCATTAGGTGTGGCAAGAGAGGAGGATGAAGAAGGGTCCGAAGCACTCTGTGTTCCATGCTATGGGAAATAAAATTTAAACCTGATCCTGGGAGCACCAGAAGGGTTTGAAGAAGAGATCTAAACAGCCTGTGTGTTCTCAATAGTTCGCTGGGGGCCAGGGAGAGGGAAAGAAGCATGAGAGGAAGGGAGCAGGTACTCAAGTACTTGATGTGGTGCCTGCAAGTAGCAGGTACAGAGTGAAAAGATTTTCACGTGCAGCTTGGACAGATCACAGCAGTCCAAATGGTTCCAGGAGGGGAAGTTTATTAAGAGAGGGGGAGAGCGAGAGAGATAGAGGAGTACAGGCCGGCCATGACCACGTGGAGAGAGGGGGAAGGGGAGGGGGGAGGGGAGAGGGCAACCTGCAGGCAGGGATCAAGGGGGCAAGAGAGGAACAAGAGAGAGAGGAGGGCGCAAGCAGCCCCTTTTATAGTGGGCAGGCCTACCTGGCTGTTGCCAGGTAACTGTGGAGGTGGAGTTTAGACAGAATACTAACACAGAGGCACAGGGAACAGTTGAAGACCAAGGCCTGAAGCTGGGGAGGCATGCTTGATTCCTGTGACTGGAGAAAATGAGAAATGAATGCAGAAGAAGCTTTAAGGAACAGCATCACTGAGCAAAGGCCACCAGCATCTTTGCTGAAGAACCAGTCAGGGGCTACAGAAGAAGGTATGATCACATACATCAGTAACAGGGAAGAGGATCTTAAGGGGCAGAAACATCCAAGAAGTGATTAGAGAGAGGGTGTTGGGGGAGTTAGGTTGAGTTGGTTTATTGCATCAGAAGAGTTTTAGGAAAGTGGTGGGTCAGTAATGAGATTACTGTCCACTACAGAATAATTACAGAATTATCATAGAAATTGACATGGGGAGAGGGAGGAGAGAGAGCTTACAGACAGCTGAAGAAGGGCCTTTTAAGAGCATTGCTCTTGCAGAGGACTCAGGTTTGGTTCCCAGAACCCACATGGTACCTCACGACTACCTCTACCTCCATCCAGCTCCAAGGAATCCAAAGCCTCCATGGGCCACTTCATGCTCATGGAACATACACACACACACACACACACACACACACACACACACACAAGTAAAATACTAATACACATAAAATAAAATGTCAATAATAATAATTACAATACATGTTTATCTTGTAGTATGTGTAGAAATAAGCTTTACAGGGAAGGAGTTTTGTAACAGGCCGTTTGTTGTGGATAGCCCTGGGCTCGTATTTTGATCCTAATTCAGTTTTCCCCAGGAGAGGCAGCAGACAAGGAGTGAGTCACGCATACAGGTGACTTCTTGTGAACCTTGTGCCCACCTTAATTTGTAAACTAAAGGCTAGAACTGGTGATTGAGCAGTAGAAGGGGAGGTGGAGCAGAAAAGTTTGAGGGAGAGGGAGAGAGAGGGGGAGGAGTTGGAAGGACAATGGAGGAGAAGCACGTGGCCTGGAAAAACCACAAGTTATAAGGGATCTTATAGATGGGGAATAGGGTAGCATAGTGGTCAATCTGACCAATCTAGGCCTGTAGCTTGTATTCATAATTGTTGTGTTTTCTTTGACTGGACTTATTTGGGTTGGAGATTTACCGAACAGCCGCTGGCTCCCATGACCTCCATGCTCCCGAACTAGAGTCTGACACTAGCTGGCTGCCTCAGTGGTGCGGTCCTGGGGCCCATGAGACTGTGGTGTGGCTGCTGCCTCTGTCGGCTAGCTCCGAGGCCTCCGTGGCCCTTGGCTTAACCCCAGACAGTAACGGCTATCCCCGAGGTAGATATCACAATACCCAGTGCCTGGTAGAAATAAGACTCTTAATGCTTAAAGTTAACCAATGCTTAAAGTTGACCCAGAGGTTGGAGACCCTGAAGACTTAGGATAAAACCAAACACAAGTAGGGGGGAAAAAAGAAAAGAAAAGAAAAGAAAAGAAAAGAAAAGAAAAGAAAAGAAAAGAAAGGAAAAGAAAAGAAAAAGAAGTCAATGAAATGATTCCTAATAATCTCCTATAATCACAGGTTGGTGCCTAGTTCAACTGTCATCAGAGGGGGGGCTTCATCTAGCAACTGAGAGAAATAGACACAGAGACCCACAGCCAAACATTAGGCAGAGCTCAGGAAATCCAGAGGGACAGGGGGAGGAAGGATTATAGGAGCTGGAGGGGTCAAGGATACCACAAGAAACCCACAGAACCAACCAACCCAGGCTCATAGGGGCTCACAGAGACTGAACCACCAACCAGGGAGCCTGCATAGGGTTGACACAGACCCTCTGCATGTATGTTACAGTCGTGTAGCCTGTTCTTCTGTGGGGCTCCTAACAATGGGCAAAGGTCTTGTCTCTGTTGCCTGCTTTTGGGACTCCTTCCCTCATACTGGGATGCCTTGTCCAACCTAGGCAATAGCAGGGAAGGTGCCTAGTCTTACTACAACTTGATATGCGACACTTGGTTGCTATTCATGGGAGGCCTGCCCTTTTCTGAAAAGAAACAGAGCAGGAATGAGTGGCAGAGGATAGGCAGGGGGCTGAGAGGAGAGGAAGGAGGGAAAACTGTGGTTGGGATGAAAAAAAAAAAGCAGTAGCATTCAGCTCATCTGGACTCAACTCCTCTGTAAAACAGAATGCAAAGCAGATGACTCTAGGCTTGAATATCACTCCTAAAGGTGAGAGGCTTCTGGCTCAGCAGATTCTCAGAACTCTGTTCACGCTGTCCCAGAAGTGTCTGCATAATGGACCAGAGTCAATTCATTAATTTTGAAGGCCGCTTATGTTACCAATGAAACACTCTAGCTGACATTATTTTTTTAATGTCAGTCAACAAACTGGTGAAGATTTATTGTTGATATTCAAAATCATTTTCTGAAGCAGTTTCATCTGATGAGCAGTATATTGAGCATGAAGTTATCGTCTCTAAAGTAAAGATTACAAAGATTGACCTGTATTTGCATGTAGTTGTATATGCAATACCCACCTGCATCTGTAGTTACACGTATCTACACATCACATCTTATATTTTTTTAAGCTATATCTCTTCTCTACCTGTTCAAGACTCATCTTCCTGCCCGTTCACTTCTCCTCTAATCCTATACTGGTAAAGCATGGCTACCATCACCATCTCTTCTGACTGCCCTGTACATGTCTCCATTTTCTGCCATCCTCTTTTATGTTCCTTTAGTTGCTGTGACCTTTTGTCCTTTGCACATGTGCACCCTCCTCCTTCCTAGCGAGGAACATCTTTCTCTACTCTCTGGGTCTTACTGGACTCCAGGAGTGATTGAGGTCACAGCTTAAAGACCTTAAAGAAATATATCACATCTCAGTCTTTGAACTAAGACTCGGTGTTTAAGGAAACATGCCCAACTCCTCACCTCAGATGATATAGCTTCCTGATAGAGCCTCCCTTGAACAGAGTCACAAGGGCTAAATTGCCAAATGTCTACTTCCATACATGAGTCTTGTCATTACAAGGGCAAGGCTATGTCCTGTCTCTTCTGTTTTGTGCTGTCTGTATCTCAATGTTCAGTATCTGCTACATGCCTGAGTGAGTTATTGACTGTTATATCTGAAGAACTTCAGCCACATGCATGCATTTTGTTTCCCATTACAAGACAGCTTGCAAGTCGTTTCAGCTGGGATAGACATTTAAATGTTATTCTTTAGCAAATGACATGACACCTTGACTACTCAAATTAAACACACAGAGAAGGTATATACTTCACACCTTTTGAAACTTAAATCCCTAAACCCCCCTTGTCTGATGGCTTGTAGTAGCCTTTGTGAAGTAGAAACAACATTCAGGACAGGAATGAAGCCAGAAAACTGCAAACCATGTCTAGAAAGAGTTTCCTTAGCACTTTTTTTTCAGTCTTTTAAAGGAACTGTGTCAGGGGTCAAGGTGGCATGGGAAGATCTTTGAAAGAGCAAAAAAGGATATTGCCCACAGACCCATGTTGGAAACAGTGCTTTAAATTGATTCCATGTGGGAAATACTACAAAGTGATAAGCATCTTTGCCTAGTTTCTCCCAGCAAACCAAGACTAGAAAAAAAATTTGCTTAAATTGTAAGGGATGCGGGACTTTCATAATTTTCATAATTTCATAAATTCATAATTTTACTCCACAGTGTATTGAAGGCAATGGGAGAGATAATTTAAATATTAATGGACTGTCATTTGCAAGGAAGAGAATAGAAGGCAGGTAATTAAGATTGGAGAAATCATGAAGGGTTGAGAGCACTGGATCCTGTTACAGAGAAGCCGTGCTCAGTTCTCAGCACCCATGTGGAGATTCATAACCATCTATAACTCCAGTTCCAAGTGTTCAGTGCTTCCTTCTGTCTTCCTAGGGTACTGAATGCATATGACATGTATTCAAACATGTATAAATACATAAAAACCAAAATACATTTTTAAAAATAAACAGGTAGATATTTCTTTTTTCTTTCTTTAAGGAACATACAGAATTCCTCTTTCAGTTCTGTTCATTAACACACTTACTATCTATACTCACACACGTGCGCATGCGTGTGTGTGTGTGTGTGCCTCTGTGTGTGTGTGTGTGTGTGTGAGCATGTACACTGGCACATGTGTAGAGATCAGAGAATAACTTTTGAGAGGAGTCTGCTGTTGCCTTTTAGGGTAGTAATTCAAAGAACATGTTTCTCTAATGCATTTAATGTGCAAATATTCCTACCATTTTCTGACTGAAAACTGTCTCCAGGAAGTCTCAGGTTTACAAGATAGCTTTCCTTATAAATCTATTTTCAAATAAAAAGAATGAAACATTCCTCAGTGTTGGGGTTAGTCTTGTGCAGTGGATATTCTGAAGCTGAGTTTTGTGCCCCTATCCAAACTGCTACCTGATCTTAAGGTGCTGTATTTACCAGTGTTCTATAGAGAATGCTCCTCAATAGTCCTTGATTGGTTAGTAGAAGCCTAGGGCCTGTGACCGGGCAGGAGAAAGGAGGCAGTACTAGAGATCAAGTAGAGAGTCTCAAGTAGGCATCACAGGGAGAAGAGAGAAGAAAGAGGTCACCATGAGGCAGGATGAACCGTGTGCATGTAGTCAAAGGAAGCTCACACTGAGGACACACATGAAATAGAGCAAGACTCAGTCGGCAAGTAATGGGGCCTTCACATGGTTATTGATAGCTCACCTGGGCTAGACTAGCTCAGAACCCGCTCAGCACAGTGCCAGCAGCTTGTAAATAAAATACCAGGTTTCTGTGTCTTTGATTTGAGAGCTAAATGGGAAAGAGGGGGGCAGAAACTCCCCATAAATAACATCAACAACTCAGTTGGCAATTCTGGAAAATTAGTATTATTTTGTGGGTGTTGCCCACAATGTTGGTATGAAGCTATGATATGGAAATGTAAAAAGTTAGTTTTCTTTTTGAAGGTTATGTAGGCTGAGAAGAGCATGCATTAGAGGTGTGCGCAGGAACACACACACCAGATAGCCACCTTATCAGATATCCCCTGGAGGCTTTCGGGAGGCAGTTCAGACCTCCTGACCCTCAGGTTTTCTCCTGAATCCTATATTCTTAGGAAAATTAAGGATTCTCAGAGGAACAGAACTTTTGAGAACAAATTGGGTGAAGCTGCTCAGAGTCCTTGGGAATACAAATGAGTTTTGCTTTCACACAATAAGATTGCAAAGAAAAGGAAATTGAAATTTTCCGAAGTTTTACCTGAAAACCAATTAACTAAATGCAATTTCAGAGAGACTGGCAGGTCAGTAATGAGCACAAGATAATGTAAGTCAGTATGTTTCAGTATTTGAGTGTTTCCCCCCAGCCTTGCAATACAGCTATGGCAGGAAGAATGAGAGATGTATTCATCCCAAGTAGCTGATTCTTGCAAAGATGGTGATAAAATATGGGCCAGATGTAAGGCAAGCTTCAGAGCTGACTGGTAGTAATGACTTAGCGTATGCCCAGATGATGACCACCACTGTAGGCCTGAGGGCCAAGGCCAGTGATCCCCTGGAATTCCTGACACAAATCTCCTGTCGCCATTTGGATTTTCTCAGGGAAGGTGAAGCCAGAGGATCTGAGAACAAAATTGTTTTACTGAACAGTTTGGGTCACAAAGGCAAAAAAATAATATAAAGCCGAGTGTCTTATCTACTTCCTGCATGCCCAGCAGGGGCTGTGAATGTCTGGACTGTTTGTTCCTTTGTGCTTTGGGATGTGGCAGCAGGTTAGGGCTGGCTCTGCATGCCATTTCTATAAACTATTCCTCTTTGTCCCTACAAGACCTTTGAGTGAACTGTACGAGATAGCTTTGACCTCTCCTGTTTCTGTCATTTGGCTTGTCTGGGTCCTTTTAAGGTGAAATCATTCTTTTTGTTCTTGTTCTGTTTGAAACTCTATTTTAGCTTGGTGTTTAAAGCCACCGAGTGGGAACTAACTGCATCTGTCAGTGGAAAACAGGCTTAGAGTGGAGACCCATTCCTGCCTAGACAAGGGATGCTACCTGGGAACCTGTCCTCATCTGTTAGAAAGTGTCAGCTCATACCCAAAGGACACCCTCAACACAATTTGTGGCACATACTGAATGCTCATTGAATGATAGAATTCTTATTCAATGACTTAACATCCTAAAGTTCTATTGTGCTGTTGTGACAAGGTTTCTAAAAGAATCCCCCTTTTTTTTGGCAAGGAGGGGAGGAGTCAGTACAGGGAACTGAACTCGGAGCCTCAGGAACGGGCCTGTGCTGTTATGCTGAGCTACATCCCAACCCTAATGACTTAGTTATTCCTGACACTGTGTATCCTGCTCCTGGTGTGCCTGGCTTCCACAGGGAACATTTTAAGGCCTAGGAAGTGTTCCGAACTGGTGCTGTCACAGGTACTGAAAGTCTAGACATCTTATACTGTTACTTAATGAAAGAATGAATCTCTTCCTGCATCCTCTTTCTTTTAAATTACATCTCCCAGGTATATATGCAGTAGATCAGATCTAAGTGTGTCCAGTCAAGAGCTGGAGGAGAGGCCCTGTCCACAGGAAGAGCTGCAGGATAGGATGTGCAAAAATTGGAAGAGAAACCCTTCACACTGTCCAATAACCATGCACACAAAAAGTTCCTACTGTGGTTACACTGAGAGACTGTTCTAGAACGTGGACAAACCACATTCAGCACAACCTAGAAGTTGTCATTGTTTCTGAGCTCAGAGCAAAGATAGGTAATGTCAGGCCTGACCCTCCTCTGCCTTTTGAAACATACTATATTCACTTCCCTCCCCCTTTTCCTCCTCTCCCCTCCCCTGCCCATCAGTCTTATCTCCCTCTCCTTCTCCCTCTCTTTTCCTCTTCTCTAGCATCCTTTTTTGAAGTGACAAGAGCCAACCAACCATGCTATGTGAGCAGACACACTACAATACAAGCAGAGATGCAATCAACCATGCTATGTGAGCAGACACACTACAATACAAGCAGAGATAATGCAACCAACCATGCTATGTGAGCAGACACACTACCCTACAAACGGGAGACCTCTGCCCAAGTCCTGGTGTGCATCCAGTCATGTCTACACATCCAGCTATTACCACAGATGCTTGTTCGGCGTCTGAGGAGGAATGAGTAGCCCTTCTTTTGTGACTCTGAGGAAAGCTGTGTAGAGCAGTGCTCACTTTATCTTTGTTCTTGTTAAAGAAAAAGCAGTCGTTGAATCAAACACATGTCAGGTTTTTTTATTTGTTTTTTGTTTGGTTGTTTGGTTTGTTTTTTTTTTTTAAATCAGGCACATGTACAGGAACACACACACAGAAGTAGGCAAAGGATCTTAGAATGTGATTTTAGGAACCATTAGAAAAGCCTAAAGCTGAATTCTTCTTGGGCAAGAAGCTTGATAAACACCCTTACAGTCCAACTTTAACTCCTTTAGACACAACTGTTCAGTCATTGTGTTTTTTCACAACTACGTGAAATGACAGGACAAGGTACCACACTGTTGATAACGATATTACCTGGAAAATCTCTCCTGTCAGAATAATCTATTTTGCTAACTTTCACTTTGAATGCATTTGTATTTTTGGCTAGTTTGCAGACCACAGTTCCTATCACCAGCAGATTGAGATGAACCATCACTTACCGATGCCAACTGCTGCCCCTGAGTAAAGGGCTTGCTGGATGGGACAGTGACGTTCCTACTGGAGCCCTCAGCTCACACTTCGTCACTAGCAGCGTCAACAGTGTTTTCCTAGTGTACTGTAAGATAAATAACAAAGTCCTCAAATTCAAATTTATCCTGTGTGTGTGTGTGTGCATACATGTGTGTAATATATGCACATGAACTTGTTTGTGTGTGTGTTGAGGCCAGAAATTTATGCCATGTATCTTCTACTATTTGCTTCTCTACTGCTGTCTGTCATATGTGTGTGTGTGTATATGTATATGCGTGTACATATATGTATATATACATATACACACATATGTATATACATCTATAGCACATTTATCTACATCATATACATCTATATCATATACATAAGCATCATATACATATATATTACACATGTACATATACATATAAGCTTGTCAATTCAACTAGGCTATCTGATGTGGTGCCAAATTCTGCCTCTCCCCTGGTGGTGTCTGGACACAGCCAATTTACCAGCTCAGAAAAGGCAGGGTAAAGTCTGGAGTGGGGAGTCCGAAGTCTATGGTTCTCTTCTGGGCTTAAGAGCACCTCAGCATGCCAAACCAGAAGGGAAGGTAGGGTCTGGAACAAATACTGTGGCTCCCGAGCTCCTCTTGAGGTACCTGGGCACCACCCCGAGAGGATGTCAGGAATAGAGGTCAGTGGTCTGAGTCTCCCTTGGGGCGTCAAAGCACCCCTGTACTTAGTCCAGGCCTGAAGCCAGGAGAGGGCATGAGATGAGCAGGATCTGGTCCTATAGGGAGTGAGCACAGAGGGCTGGAGGGATGGAAGAAGAGACAGGCCTTCTTTGGGTTGGCTCTTGTATGTGAAGGCCTCCCCCACGGGAATCTAATGGCAATCTCTAATGAAGCAGTTCTCTGAGACGATCTTAGCTTGTTCATGTTTCTTTGTTTGGGTGGATGTGGACACATATGTTTTATTCAGGGTGAACCAGGGATTATATACTTTTGGGAAAGGGTGTGAGACTATCCAGGAAGGGAAGGTCATTGGCTGAAGGCTAAGACTATTGAGAAGCCTCATTAGCATGTAGAAGAACTCCAGGTGCTATGCTACCTGGCTGAGTGCTGGTGGTCCTCTGGTTGGTGGTCATAGTTACTTGTTCCAGAGCAGGCATAAAGAGGCTGGGAGGGGGCAGCTCCACTCCTGCCTTCTCAGACCTCTGAGAGGCCCAGGGTATGAGCACACCCACCTCACAGGCCTTAAGCCCATCTGGTAGCATATTCTATGTGCCCTACGGTCTGAAAATGAGCTATAGTGACTCTTATCTCTGCCTCCCTCATACTAGGATCAGCACACTGTCTGGGTTTTTAATGGCTTCTAGGGATCTGAATTCAGGTCCTCATGATCACATGACCAGCACTTTACTAACTGAGCCACATCTTCAGCCCCCCTACATTTCCTGTTTTCTAAATTTAAATTTCTGTGTTAAACATGTCCAAATGACAGTCAAGCCCTTTATCACATAATACACAAGTATCAAGAGAAGTCTATGAGATAATCCTACAATTCCGTTCTGGCACTGACTACCCAAAGTTAGTCACACAGGTTGAAGGCATGGAGCCCAATAAGATCATATTTCCAGGGCTAGAGAGATGGCTCAGAGGTTAAAAGCATTGGCTGCTCTTCCAGATGATTGGTTCCAGCACCCACGTGGTAGTTCACAACTGCCTATGATTCCAGTTCCAGGAGATCTAACTCCCTCTTCTAGCTTTCTCTGGCACAGCACACATGTGGGGCACAGACATACATGCAAGCAAAACACCCATCCATATAAAAGCTTAAGGAAAATCTTAAGAAAAACGAAAGTATCTTTTTTTAATAAAGGGATTTTACTGATGACTGCTCTGGTGCCTGGCCACCTGCACCTTTGGCTAACACTGAGGAGTTCTTGTAATGTAAGCCCTGGATGTTAGTAAACAGCTACAACTCAAAGAAATCAGCAAAGCACTGTTATTACAGTTTACATTGTATTTTGTTATAAGGAGAACGAATCAGAGCCATCTAAAACAAGTGGCGCACATGGCGGGACCTGGGACCGCCCATCCAGAATGCACAGCTCCTCCTCCCACTGTATGATGTCATGATGTTGGGTCACCTCACTCTCCTCCATACCATTGTGATCTCCACGTTCAACTGAGCTCTGGTATGAGTGCTTGCTGGATATGTTTCATTACCAGGCATATGGATTAAAGCCATGCTCAAGTGAAATCAGTCTCCACCCATCTCTTTCCCTCCAGGAGGTATATCTGAAAAGGTTACATGGTTCAAAGCTCTACCATTCTATGTTCCCAGAACTGTCCTTACTAACATGGCTAGCCTCCATCCTGAACTATCTAGAGGCCTCTCTTGAGTCACTAGAAAGCAAAAACACTCTAACATTTCAGAGAATTCCAGGTGTTTAGTAACTCCATCTCGGCAGCTTAGAGCAAAAGCCAAACAGCATACTCTTTCATCTGCTTGTGAAGTTCATGTTCTCAGCATACACATTTATCATTCCATTTCTTGCTGTTCATAACATGTCCTGTCCAGTGTTCCATTTGATAAAGGGCATGTGCTAATCTCTTATGAATCATGAGTTCCATTAAGATTATTATATCATTACAGGGACGGAGAGATGGCTGGATAGTGAAGAGTACTTACTGCTCTTCCAGAGGACACAGGTTTGGTGGCTGATAGCCCACAACCATCTACAATTCCACTTCCAGGGGGTCTGATACCTTCTACTGACCCCTGTGGGTACTGGGCATGCCTGAGGTACACTTAACTACATTCAGGCAAAACACTCACACATAAAATAAGATAGACATTTTTTTTAAAGACATAGGAAAAAGACTCTTAGCATTGGTCCAGGTGAAGATATTCTTGAATTTGACTCCAAACACAGGCAGCAAAGGGACAAGTAGAAAAACCAGGCAAACATCAAATAATCCCCAAGTCAAAATAAAATCCTATGTAGAGCAGAAAACACAAGGATGAAAAATCCTACAGAGTGAGAGAAGATATCAATGAGCCATACATCTGACAGAGGGCTATAAGCAAAATACAGAAGGAGCTCAAGCAACTTAATAAAAGGTAGCAAATTGCTTGATTTCAAGACAGCCAATGACGTTAAAAAGTATTTCTCAAAAGACAAAATACAAAGACACCAAAGTGACCAATATCACTAATCACCACAAGAAGGAAAGTCACTGTGGGATCCCACCCTGCACGTGCTAAGAATGTTATGATAAAAGACACAAGGCTAAAGAAGGTCGGCAAGGATGTAGAAGACAGTGCTGGTCCAGATTGGAATTAGAACAACCAACAAGGAAACAGTGGTGATACCAAGCATGCTCATATAGTCTCCACCAAGAGGTATCGGGTAGCATAGGCAGACAGACCTGCCACTTGATTGGTAGCAGGGAGGTAACAACAGCCAGCCCATTTTGCTGTGGTTTGTCTATGATTTTACGTTTTGGCATCTGCTAAGAAGAGAAGTGCTGGTCTACCTGGCCAGAGAGGAAAGAGTGAAGTTTTTGACTAGAAATCTGACTGGGGGAATACTGTGAGTGAAAGGTTCAGGGGCCAAACACTTTTGTCCTTGGCTCTCTGGGAAGTCACAGGCATTGTTTTATTTTATTTGTTTATCTTATATTATTTCTCCTCCCTCCCTGCCTTCCTCACATAGAACAGTAAACACCTTCATTACATGAGCTGTGAAGGATGGCTTGTTTGCGTCTTCCTCAGATAGAGTTCCAGCTCTTTGCCTTCTAGCATGTAGTCATCATCTGCTCTGCCACACCGGCCTGGTCTTCATGTAATACAGACAAGAAGTTTGCCCTGTTGGAACTGCTCCTCCAGAACACTGCTGATTGTGGCATTCTTTTTCCCTTTATCATATTTCTTTTGAATTTTTGATCATTTTTTTGTTTAAGACCTCTTACTCCTCAGGAGTCAGTTTGGCCCCTCTCTTGCAGCCCAGGGGCAGGGCATAGTGGGACTTGTACCACTGTCAGTACTGTGTCCCATCAATAAGCACAATGCAGTTGCTCACCACGGTCTTGGTGCAGACCATTTTGTTATGGGATGCATGGTAGACAACATTAATAATCTTTGTTTTGTAAGTACAATGCTCAGAGCCCTAGGAAAAGTTCCCCACATCCCATCTCAGGGCGTGGTACTCCTTATTGCCTCCTCAAACTCAGACTGTGTGTATATTATGAGGGGCAGGCCATCCCAGCTCATACTTCTGGTTCCTGTGGTAGGGCTTTCTCTTACCTTGGTCATGTGGCACTTTTACCAGTTGCCCCAAGAGATGTCCACTGCTTGGTAATGGTTGGAATGAGTAGTTTTATTTTTCAATTTGTTTCTTGTCACAAAACTAGTAACTCTGAGAGAACAAACTGTCTGATTTGTTTTTACTGTGATACCTAAAGTGTAGCACTGTGTATAAAAAATATCAGAATCAACAACATTTTCTGGTTACATTTTTTTTCCTTCAAAAATTCTCAGCCAGACTTTATGCCTGGCTTCCTTGATTTATCTGATTGTTACAATTCAGATTCTCAGTGGCATAATCCTGTAGACGGCATAGAAGGAACAGCCCCAGCTGTGAAGACTGTGTAGTGAACCCATCAGAAGGGCCGCTCACAAATAAACTATATTTAGGTCGTAAAGAGAAAGGAAAAGAAACAGAGTAACTCCTCCTTGGAACTAAGTCATTCATAGCCAACAGCTCATGGATGTCTGAAAGGTAGACCTTCTTTGACTCTGTGGTGTAGCTGTTTGTAAGAGACCTGTGCAATTGACAGAGTAATTTGGTTTTGAACCACTAAAAAGCCCTGACCTCTGTCTTGTTCCTCCCACTTCTAAGCCATTTATTTTCTTTGATAGTTCCTGCTTATTTCTTGTCCTCTTTATTATTTAGAGATTTTTGTTTCCATTTCAGAGCACCAAAATTTGCAAACGGAGAGATAACATGGTGGTAGAAAGCACTGATTTTAGTTAAAACCCCAGGCCTCCCCTTACAATCTGTGTTAACAGGAGAGATTACTTAGCTTCTCTCAGTCTTGACTGCTTTATTTGTAAATCTGTAGCAATCTTATTTCTTATGTATAACAGTTAAATAAATGAAATAAAATATTTGAAAAGTCTTAGCACAAAGTTTGGTACTCATTGAAGGCTAGTGGTTTTTATAATAATGACTTTCTTTTCTTTCTCTCTTTTTCGTTTCTTCTCTTCTCTTTTCTTCTGTATCCACTGATGCATAAAGGCTTTCTGGAAGTCTAGGGAACTCTTTCTGCTCAGTGGTCCATGATGCCTGTCATGACAGATGTCAACTGATGTACAGTTCTCCATGATATACAGGGTTAGAGCAGAGTTCTTCCCGCCCTCCATGCTGTCCGTTACTGCAACATCATATGTGCAAGTGTGGTACACCTCAGCCTACATTTCCAAGCTTTCTCCAAATGACCTTCTTCCTGTCCTTCAAACAGCCACTGCTTGGCAACTCAAGATTAAAGATGGGCTGCCTTTTGCTGATCTGACAGTGACATGAGACTTTAGAAGTCCCAAAGGGGACTTTTATGTTCCCAGATAGCTAGGGATTTAGTTAGAGACGCATGGCATAACTGGATACATTGGAATTTCCACGCCCCAGTGGTGGGGTGTGCAGCTGGAGGAAGACTGGAAGAGGGGTGTCTAAAAGCAGAGATCAGGCTAGAGCCCCATTTCCCTGAGGTCAATCATTCTTGGTCTCTCCAAGCAGCCAGCACCCCTTCTGTCTGTATACTCACAGCAAGGCCAGTGTTCCTGTGCATAGGTTCTGGACTCTCCCACCAGAGCCTTGGAAACTACCAAGAAACCTCATAGCTTCTTCTGTTGGCTATGTCAGAGCTTTTTCAACACCAACTGATGCAAACTTCCTGTGGTGCCTGGTCCTCCAATGTCCACTAGACTCTCCTCACAGCTTTTGCTGATATCTCTTGCCCTTAGCACTTGCTAAGTGGACACTCAAGTAATGGGAAGATCAACTCAGGCACAAAGAACCAGAGGAGAATCTCAGGTATAACAAAAGGAGAAGTGATCTGCTGCAGTCTAGAACCTTCAGGTTAAGATCAGCATCCTCCTCCTTCCCTCAGGATGCAGTCTACGGTCCCTCTGCTCCTTTAAAATCCACAGCTCTATTCACAGTAGTTACTCCCCCTTTTATTACTAAAAAGTTCGGCATATGACTACACAAGACTAGGGATGAAGTGGTATCTTGTTGAGAGGATTTTTTAACAGAAATAATTCAGCAAGAAAAATAGCCATGAGCATAATTCAATAAGCAAACACACAGTGGAGATGAAGCACATGCCGAAGGTCATAAAACTTCCTAGTAAAGGAAATCGATGTCTTTAAGTATGATTTGTCATTTGGAATTTGGAATCTAAGTCACAGGGCCATCCCTGGAGTACTAGCATTTAGTGCTAGACAAAGGAGATTAGCTTTCTTTCCTACAGAGCAGAAAGAAGTATGATTTTCTGGTGAGCCCAGCAATGCAAGTCCATGGTGGTGGCCTCACTAATTATATACTTCAGTTGGACTGGTGCAATATTCTTATATAAGAATATACATAAGGGGCTGGAGAGATGGCTCAGAGGTTAAGAGCTGTGGCTGCTCTTTTAGAGATCCTGAGTTCAATTCCCAGCCCCCATATGGTGGCTTACAACCATCTATAATGAGATCTGATCCCCTCTTCTGGTGTGCAGGCATAGATGCAGGGAGAACACTGTATACATAAGAAATAAATCATCTTTTTAAGTATACATAAAAAGAAACTATAAGATTATTTTTCTCTGAAACAAACAAAAAGACATAGTTGACTGACATTACAATAAGTGGACTACAACATCAAATTAAATAGAGAGAAATACAAAGAGATTCCACTAAAATCAGGGACAAATTTGTCTACCCTCTCTGTGTCTATTCAATATAGTTCTTGAAATCTTAGCTAGGGCAATAAGGCAACTCAAGAAGATAAATATTGAAAAGGAAGAACTCAAAGTATCATTACTTGCAGATGATATGATAATATATATAAGTGACCCTAAAAATACAACTAGGGAACTCCAATACCTAATAAATAATTTGAGCAAAGTAGCTGGATATTAACTCCAAAAAAATCCAGAAGTCCTCCTATATACAAATGACAAACAAACTGAGAAAGAAATCATGGAAAGAACACTTTTCACAATAGCATCAAATAATATAAAGTATCTTGGGGTAACTCTAACCAAGTAAGTAAAAGGCTTGTATAATAAACACTTCAAATTTTTGAAGAAAGAAATTCAGGAATGTATCAGAAGATGGAAAGATTTGCCATGCTCAAGGATCAATAGGCTCAACAGTAAAAATGGCCATCCTACCAGAGGCAATCTACAGAGTCAATGCAATCCTCATCAAGATTCCAACACAAGTTTTTACAGACCTTGACATGATAATTCTCAACTTCAGATGGAAAAACAAAAAGCCTAGGATCACTAAAACAATCCTCAACAATAAAGGAGGTCTTACCATTCCTGATTTCAAGTTGTACTAGAGATACACAGTAGTAAACACAGCATGGTATTGGCATATAAGCAGACACAGTGATCAATGAAGACTCAGACATAAATCTATACAGCTATGAGCATCTGAATTTTTATAAAGAAGCAACAAATACACACTGGGGAAAAAAGACAGCATCTCCCATAGATGGTGCTAGTCATACTGGTTGTCTGCATATAGAAGAATACAGATAGATCTGTATCTATCACCCTGTACAAAACTCAAGTTCCAGTGGATCAAAGACATCAACATAAAACCAGATATACTAAACCTGATAGAAGATAGAGTAGCGAATAACCTTGAACTTATTAGCACAGGAAAGACTTCGTAAATAGAACACTAATTAGTGCAGGCACTAAAATCAACTATTAATAAATAGGACCTTATGCAATTGAAATTTCTGTAAAGCAAAGAACACCATAATTTGGACAAAGAAGCAGCCTATAGGATAGGAAAAGATTTTTTACCAACTCTACATCTGATAGAGGACTAATATCAAAAATACATAAAGAACTCAAGAAGCTAGATATTAAAAACAAATAATCTAATTTAAAGTGAGGCACAGATCTAAACAGAGAATTTGAAATAGAGTAATCCAAAATGCTAGGAAGCGCTTAATAAAATAAATGTTCAATATCTTCAGCCATCATGGCAATAATAATTAATACTACTTTGAGACTACATCCTACACCTGAATAGCTAAGATCAATGACACAAGTGATAGACAGCACATGCTGGCCAGGATGTGGAGCAAGGGGAACACTCCTCCATTGCTGATGGGAATGCAAACTCGTATCGTCACTATGGCTGTACAATTAACGTGGTGGTTCTCCAGAAAGTTAGGAATCAATCTGCCCAAGACCCAGCTATACTCTCGGGCATATATCCAAAGGACACTCAATCCTACTACAATGATACTTGCTCAATGTGTTCATTGCTGCTCTATTTGTAATAGCCAGAAACTGGAAACAACCTAGATGTCCCTCAACATTTAGAAAATGGGATGTTACTCATTTAAAAAGAATGACATCATGAAGTTTGTAGGCAAATGAATGGAACTAGAAAAGAAAATGATCCTGAGTGAGGTAATGCATACCCAGAAAGATAAATATGGCATATATTTACATATAAGTAGATAATAGCCACTAAGTAAATGATAGTGGGGACATGGATCTCCCTGGGGTATATGGGGTAGTAGTGGGCTATATGGAGTCTCAAGTGCCTGGCCATCTCTTATTGCCAAATAAGGCTTCCGGTGGGCTACATTCAAATGAGTTGTTAGCCAAGATTGTCTCATAGAGATTTCCAAACAACCCAGGCTGTTGCTAAGAAACAGGGTTGCTCTCTGCAAATGGACAGTGGAGCCCCGCTGCCAAGGATAATGCCCACACAACTCATTGAACATGGAAAACTTGAACTGCTGCCTATGTATCAGTTTCTTTGGTATGAGAAGGTACTCTGCAGGTATTCTGACTGGTTGTGTGCCAACTTGACACAAGCTAGAGTCATCAGAGAGGAAGGAGTCTCAGTTGAGGAAAGGCCTCCATGAGATCCAGTTGTAAGGCATTTTCTCATTAGTGATCAATGGGAGAGGTCCCAGCCCATTATGAGTGATGCCATCCCTAGGTTGGTGGTCCTGGGTTCTATAAGCAAACAGGCTGAGCAAGTCATGGGGATCAAGCCAGTAAGAAGCCCCCTCCATGACCTACATTAGCTCCTGCTTCCAGGTTTCTATCCTATTTGAGTTCCTGTCCTGACTTCCTTTGGTGACGAACAGCAATAGGGAAGTGTAAGCTGAATAAACCCTTTCTTTTCCTTCCCAACTTGCTTTTGGTCACAGTGTTTCATCACAACAACAACAACCAAAAAAAAAAAAACCCTAACTAAGATAGCAGGCTTCTGAAAGAGAAATGTGGATAGCAATCCAGCCGCATAACGTTGGCCTATAATCTGTCCTGCCTGAAAAATATGATAAGGCAATGGTGAACTTGTGGTCATGACCAACCAATGACTGATCTGGCTTATGGCCCACTCCATGACATGGAAGCATGGCAGACACTGCTTGAGTAACCAAGAAGCTGAGACTAGACATCCCAGAGTCCTAGGTAAACCAAACCCTTCTGCTCTTAAAAAAAAAAAAAAAAAAAAAAAAAAAGTATCAACGGAATGACTCCTAATGATATTCTGCTATACAGTCGTCATAAGAGAGGCTTCCTCTGACAGCAGATGGAAACAGACACAGAGATCCACCATAGTCAGAGACAATTCAGAGACAAAGTGTAAATGGAAGGTCTCCATCAAATGGATGGAACTGGGAAAAAAATCATCCTGAGTGAGGTAACCGAGACCTAGAAAGGTAAATATGGTATCTGGTGGAAAAGGAAGAGGAAAACTTGGAAGAGCTAGATAGAGGAGGTAAAGGACCCTGAGTCAGCTAAGTAAGTCACTAAGTCACATATGAGCTCACAAAGACTGAAGCAGCAAGCTTAGGGTCTACATGGGTCTGCACCCGGTCTTCTGTATGTCTGCTATAGCTACTACCTTAGTATTTGTATGGGATTCCTGACAGTGAGAGTGAATGGGCCGCTGACTCTTGTGCCTGCTCTTGAGACTCTTGTGTTGGGTTGCCATGGCCAACTTCAATATAGTTTTTGCTTCATCTTATATTTTATTGGGGCATCTTTGGTCGTTATCCCTTAGAAGTCTGCTCTAGGTGGGCATTGTCCTTGGCAATGAAACCACACTGTCGGTATGCAGAGAATGGCCCTGTGTCTTAGCAACCGAAAGGGCGTGGATCTGGAAAAGAGGGAAGTGGGGGGGAGGAGTAGGAGAGGAAACTATAATCAGGATATATTGTATGAGAAAAGAATCTATTTTTCAATATTTTTTTCGGAATTTACAGGATTTATTGCCGATTAATTTTGTGCTCCTTCCTTAACACCAAATTCATGTTGAAACATTATTCTCAATATGACAGTGATAGGAACTGAGGCTTTTGATAAAGCTGCTGTGCCTTATTAGGTAAGTATGTAACCTGGATGGTCCTTACCCTGACACTGGGCTTCTGTCAGCAAAGCCTCTGTTCTGTCCACTCACAAAGACAGATCATCTAAGCAGGGCCCCAGTGATCAAAAGCAGGGAAATACCAAATGAAAACAAGATCCAACATGTCTGCTGTGCTACAGGGTCCCTCGGAGCTTGAGTAGGACTCAAGTGCAGCATTGTTTCCGGTGAGACGAGAGAGCGCAAGGGAGAGCGAACTAGGAGCAGCTGGCATGAGTCGCTGTTATTCCCTGGTCTTTCCTCCTTAGATGTCTAAGCTTAAGAGTGATCCTGCTTATAAGACATGATAATTGAATACATTCCATGGACTGGAAAAGGTTGATTCGTAGGTGTGTGGGTTGAATGTCACCACAGATCATCACCTGATAACAAAAGTAGACATTTTTGCAATGCTCTCGAGGAAAATGCGAGGCAGGAAAGTCACTTCCGGCCACAGGTAATGACTACTGTTTCTTTGGATGCGGCACAATCTCACTGTTCATGCAATGATTACCCAGAGCGCCTGTCCCCATACCTCGCAGTCATCTCCCCCTGCATGTAGTGCGTGCATTCTCAAACCATGCACCCTAAGAGTCCCTTATTAGGCGGGGATTGGAGCATGACAGTTACCGCACATACAGATTACTTTGGTTTTCCCGTCTCATTTTATTTATCCTTTCATTTTTCTCCTTTTAAAAATATTTTGAAGGGTTGGTAAAATGGCTCAGTGGTTAAGAACACTGCTGATCTTTCAGAGGCCCTGAGTTCAATTCCCAGCAACCATATGGTTGCTCATGACCATCTAGGAAGATATCAGATGTCTTCTTCTGGCATGTAGGTGTACATGCAGACAAAACACTCCTACATTTTAAAAAATCCTACATTTTAAAAAATGCATAAGTAAATAAATAAATATTTTTAAATACATAAACTTCCTATATTTTCCATGTAAAAAAGTGGCCTTCAATATGAGATTTTCATACATAAATACCATTGTACTCTCTTAATCTCTCCTCCCTCATTCCCTATCCCCTTTGTAGTGGTCCCAACTAACCCTCTATTTTCATCATGCATGTAAATGTGTATATGTGTATGTGTGTACATATGCATAAGTGTGTATGTGTATATATGTGTATATGTGTGTATATGTATATTTGCATGTTTATATGTATGCATATATGTATATATAATATATACATTTTTATTTCGTCTTTACATATAACTGCATATATCCATACATATGTCTATTTAAATTACATTCCATGTGTAAAAGAAAATTAGTCATTTTTCTTACATCTACCACTGTGTTTCTTCTTTAGAAAACTGTTCAATTTATCTGACCATTTATTAATTGAATGATTTGGTGTTTGGGGTATTTAATTTCTTCAGTAATTTATGGGTAGGATATAGTGATTTCATTATAGAGATCCTTTATCCTCTGGGCTAGATTTATTGCTATGCTTTTTTAATTTTAGAGGTTATTTTCAAAGGGATTTTTTTCCATCTGCTTTCTTTCTAGTGTGTTTGCATTGATATATGGAACATAGGCTCTCAGTGGAAGTATATTCTCAAGGTCTTAAGCTGAGACAGAAGAATATTTTGAATTGTGATTTGTAAAGTTACTTACTCCTTATGAGAGAGTTGCCTTTACAAAATAGTAAGAAAATCTATCAATCATTGATGTCAACACAAGACTGCTCCACTCTGTCCATCCACTCTGTCCACACTGTCTATCCATGGGGCCATTCTCTGTCCATCTTTCCACTGCCTGGTGATAAGAACACTTTGCGTTTCCTTTGTGAACCAGGCTGCTTTACACTTTTAAAATTATTTATTTATCTTATGTATGTGAATACACTGTAGTTGTTTTCAGACACATCAGATGAAGGCATCTGATCCCATTACAGATGGTTGTGAGCCACCATGTGGTTGCTGGGAATTGAACTCGGGACCTCTGGAAGAGCAGTCAGTGCTCTTAACCACTGAGCCATCTCTCCAGCCCATGTTCTACACATTTTGTAAGATTTTCTTTTTTACTCATATAAGTGGGTGAACTTGTAAGGTTTCCTCTCCATTAAAACAGAGGTTTTCACACCTGAAACATTATGCCCAAGAATGGAGAGTGTGAATATGTCTCTAACTCAGGGCACTCTCCTTGGTGACCCAACATTCCAACCTCCCTGTGCCTTTGGTAACTGGTAAGTTATAAAGTATGGTGGCTTCCTTCTAGTTCTAGGTTCAGGGTTTTTATTTGCTCTCTCTCTCTCTCTCTCTCTCTCTCTCTCTCTCTCTCTCTCTCTCTGTGTGTGTGTGTGTGTGTGTGTGTATATATTAATTACTATAAATTCAATGGGGGTGTGGCATGAGAGATTTCCATATTTGGATGTGCATTAGTCTGAAATAGCTTTTAAAAGCAGAGTTGAATTGATTTGACATAAGACATCTCTCCAAGCGGACCTGTACCCTTGTGTTTCTCTTCACCCCATTCCATGGTGAAGTCCAGACTCCAGATCCTTAACGCACGTCCCACAGGAACTTCTCATTTGCCTTGCTTTTCAAATGTCTGTTCTAGCATTTCTTTAAGTCTTTCATTTTTTTCCTTCACTAAGGGAAGCTGCTGAGTCTGGGAACCTAGCAACTGAGTGTCTGTATGTTCCTAAGTGCACTGAGGCTCAACAGGGAATTTCCACCAAAACAATTCATCCTAAACATTGTTTTATGGAAGCATGACGATCTTAGCCAGCAAGCAGCTGGTGAGCCATGAACCATACTGCTGTAGACACAAACACCATGGCCCTTACAAAGACTTGCAGTTCATTAGCTCTTGAAAGCCAATAGGAGCCAGCTTCAGTCCCCACTGAATCAACCCTTCTAGACCACGTTTCCAACATTTGAATGTGAATCTTTATCACTAATGAGAAAGCACAGATGTTCATTCAGAATCTCTTGGCCTGGAGGCAAATTATAACACTGTCTTAGTTACCTTTGTTGTAGTGATAAAATATCACCACCAACAGCAATTTATAGAAGAAACAGTTTATTTCCACTTTGATTGTGGTGGGATTAGAGGGTCATGGCATCGGGCAGCTAGAGCAGACAGCTCAGAGGTCACATTTCAAATGCAATAGAGTAGAGTAGAAATTGGGAGAGGGTTCAGCCTCTCAAATCCCTCCCCCAGGGGTTTGTTTCCTCCATCAAGGCTCCAACATTTAAAACTCTTCAGACTATACCACCCACTGGAGATCAGTGTTCAAATACTTGCACCTATGGAGGGAGAAACCTATGGGTTTCTTATTAAAACCACCACAAGATATATCTACATATTTAACAGTTTCCCTGAGGATGTTCAGTGTTGTCATTCCCTCTAGGCTCTGCCCAACAGTTACCTGGCAACAGCCAGGTAGGCCTGGCTTGCTTTAAAAGAACACTCTCTGCCCTCCTCACTCTCTCTGCCCCTTTTCTTGTGGGACATAAAACCATGCCAGGAAGTTAGAGCAGTTAGTTAGTTAGTTGGTAAGGTAGAGCAGGTTGAGACCCGGAGACTCAGTGGGCACATACCTGAGCCTTAGGTGACTCCCAGCTCCCTGCCAGACTTTTGACTTGGAACATGTGCCATGTTTCACACATAAAAGAAACATGTCCTATGATCATGTAGGCCCAAAACAGAGTTCTCCATGCTAATGAGGTACCTAGAGGCCCAGAGGGCTTAGCCAGTAAGCTTTCCTTTACAGACATTTCTCCCGGCAGAAGGTATTTAATTTCAGGCTCACCCTGAGAAATGTGTATGGTTTACGAATCCATTTTCTGCCATGACAATAAACTGTTTGGAACCATGGACTGTCTCTTTTCATTAAGATCTGCCATGGTGATCCATGGAGAACCATGGAGAACCATGGAGAAGGCCTTTGCCTACAGAGCCACAGCCTAACCTCCTGTAGAAGACCTCTCTGCACTCCCAGGCACAACCTCCACCCAGCCTGCTGCCATCAAGCTAAGGACAATCACCCTGAGACAAGCTCAGCCCAAGGGCCCCCGACTCAGTGCTCTGCTCTTCTGAGACTCCCAGTGGCATCTGGATGTCCAAGAGTCTGAGAACCCCATGGCCCTGACCTCATCGCAGACCCAGGAGCCCTTAAACCAGCTCTGGCTTTCCCACATCTCAGACTGTACTCTCCCACCTCCAGAGCACTGTCTCTGCACTTCCTTATAGCCCACCTATTCTGGTGACAACATGAGGTAAGAGCAGTCAAACTCCCTGCATTCTGCCTCCCCAAGAGGCTGTGCCCAGTGCCGAGCAGACAAAGGCCTACATTTTCTCTCTCTGTCTCTCTTCTCTCTCTGACCCCTTTCTCCCTCTCTCCTCTTCCCCGTCCCTGTTCTCTCTTCATGTATCTGGCTAGCCTCTTCTCTTCTCTTCTCTTCTCTTCTCTTCTCTTCTCTTCTCTTCTCTTCTCTTCTCTTCTCT
>NW_021604597.1:3751286-3752593 GCF_004785775.1 Grammomys surdaster
TCCTCCTCCTCCTCCTCCTCCTCCTCTTCTCTCTCTCTCTCTCTCTCTCTCTCTCTCTCTCTCTCTCTCTCTCTCTGCCTATACTCCCTTTTCAAGTTCCCTTCCCATGCCCCCAAATAATCTCTATTCTATAGTATACCCATCATATGGCTGGTACCTCGGGGGAAGGGATGCCTCAGCATGGGCCTGCTGAGGCACCCCCTCCCACTTCACCATATCATAATCTATAAAACATATCCATGGCTTTTTAAAAACCACAACACTTGATCCCAAGACTTGGATTTAGATTCATATTCCCCACTGTCACATGGACTTTCCAGCCATTGGACTGCTAGACCTCCATCCAAACCCTGGAGTATTGGTAAGCTTCCCCTATCACTGGTCAATGTAAATGGCCCCTGGTCCGAAGGGAGGGCTGTTGAGCTCGAAACCACCCTCTGGTGTCCTTGAGGATGGAGGCATTCATTGTCATGGCTGGCCTTCTTGCTGATCCTTCATTCTCGGACATCTTCCCTCGGGTGACATATTTCTCTCTCTCTCTCTCTCTCTCTCTCTCTCTCTCTCTCTCTCTCTCTTTCTCTCTCTCTGAAATGGTTTCTTTCTCACTGCTGGGAAATCCTAGGCCTAGGTAAACCGTTCTCCCACTTTCTCTTGAGCTGTTTGCTCTAGCAGGCCATCTTAAATTTCTATTTCCAGGGAAATTGTTATCTCTAATTCCTGATTCCCTTCTGTTCTGGTCTACACCAGCTCTAAGCCAGGTCTTACAGGAGAAGTTATCCCTAAGTGTAGCACGGAGCAGGTGAGCCACTCTGTGCACAGCTCAGACCCACTGCTCCTTGCACAGTGACAGAGGCTGCCTATGGTGACAAATAGAAACCTCCTACCCACCAGACAAAATGTGTCTGTTTGTCTGCTGATACATAGAAACACTTCTGCCATTCCATTCTAAGCTATAACACATGACTTTCCTCCACAGGTGGAGCAATCACTTCAGTGCCATCTTAGCTAAGGTCAGTCACATGGCTGGCAGTAGCTTCAGCACTTGGTTGAAGGCAGTCTCAGGAATATCCGCCATGTTTGTTATGGGCAGTTCCCACTTCATTGCCTTCTAACTTTAAAACAGTCTGACTTAAAGTCTTCAAAGATACTTTTAAGATAAGGTTTTCATATGATTTTCATCCTACCTTGGTAACTAATTTCAATATTAATTTAAAGATTGACAATTAAAAGGTTAAAGATGACTACCTTAAAGATATGTTTAATCTTGTTTTTGTTACTATCATTACATTACAACGTACTCTCTTTGT
>NW_021604597.1:3752603-3770265 GCF_004785775.1 Grammomys surdaster
TAAACAAACACATATTGTCTAACACAGATATACTTAATAGATACTGGGTCTCAATCTTGTCAGAAATCTGCTAAATGTAACATTAAATGTTTAAGATTATGACAGACAGATACTCCCAAATCTTAACAGTGACCCATCCAAGGTCTCTGAGATATGGGCACAGAGACAAGACACTACCTAGACTGGGGTACAATAACTACTAAAAAGACTGCTCCACTGCCTTGGCCACTGCCAGGGCTCAGCCTAAACTGGATAAACAGAGGACACCCGGAAAATTAAATGTCTCATATTGCCTAAGACAAGGGGAGTAATTTCTCCCACATTCCTCTGACACAGGAAAAAGCTTCTCATCTTCTGGGCTTGATAGCAAGACTGACTCTGCCCAAGTTGCAATGGAGACCACAAAGACCTGGGAGAACTGTTTAGGTAGTGGACCAAAGACTAACCCCTGTCATTTTAGTTAATATATGGCATCTAGATTATAATTTTTTCTTCCCAGATTTCTGATTACATTGACAGCTAAGCTAACATGTAGCTAGCTTGACAGCTAAAGAATAGACATCTAGTTCCTTACCCCAAGATACACCATCATATTAGCTTATTAGTCAATTTGTTAATTAGTTAATACTACCAGATCTCTTACCAAAGAGACAGGTTTGCCTTGCTCACCGGCTTCACGATAAAGGATACACAAGTTCAGCTGTAACCTTTCACAAATGTAACCTTTCACAGATGTAACCTACAGCTACTTCCTTACCTAAACTCCGTTTCCATTGACTAAATGTTTCATATTTCCTCCCCTTGTTATGATGCTGTCCTAACATTAACCAATAGAGTTCTTATAAATTAGCCCAACTCTAATAAGACATTCTACTATAAGATCCAACTATATAATCACAAGTTCAAATTACAAGTTTCCTTTGATCGTCTCCTAACTGTAGACTCAGAGTGTTTCTCATGCTGAATCTACACTATCAGCTGTCATAGTTACAAATATAAGTTCCCTTCAGTTGCCTTTTAACTGCAGACTTAAGGTATTCCTCATGCTAAACTATATGATCAATTGTCATATTCACAAGGTCATCAAATTTTCGAGTTTCCTTTAATTGTCTTTTAAATATCAACTTAAAGTGTTTCTCATTGTGCTAAATGTATATATATTCAGTCTCCAAGACAGAAGGAAAAAGCCCTTCTTGCTCGTTCTGCTCCACAAAAGGACTGTGTCTCCCTAAGCTTACCTTAAAGAGTGTTCATGTTGTTAACAAATCTATCTCTTTTGTAAACTTAAAAGCTCCAGGAAACATACTAAGATCTACCTCTCGTGGACCAAACAGACTCCATCTGGATAAGTACACCTGCCAATCAATAGCCTAAGTTCCCACTTGCTACCTATTCTTAGAAGGCAAGACCTAAGAGTTTCAAAGGTACACCTAAGAAAGAGGTTTTCTCTCAAACCTACTTAACTTTATTTTATACCTCCAATGTTTGTGTGTGTGCGTGTGTGTGTGTGTCTGTGTGTGTGTGTGTGTGTGTGTTTCAGCATCTTGCCAAGTCCAGGCATTTACTCAACATCTATATCCAGGACAGCTCCAGAGAAGCAACTCACAGATGCTCCAATCTACTCTCACAGACACAGACACCTCTACTGGACCTGTTCCTTCTGACCCACAAATAGTTCCACAGACCTCAGACAGCCAGGAAACAACCCACGTTCCTAAGACTAGACTAGTATCCACATATCCATTTCCTAGGTTTCCCAGAGACACGTTGCCCCAAAGTCAGCAGGAAACAGCTAAAGATCATGATGACCCTATTCCTGCTTCACCACCTCTTTCTAATTTCTCCTTTTTTAAATTAAACCAAAAATGGAAGAATGGTGGCATTTCTTCTATGCTCTGCCCAACAGTTACCTAGCAACAGTTAGGTAGGCCTGGCTTGCTATCTGTGACCTCCTTTGCTCTCTCTCCCCTTCCCCCTGCCCCATCCCTCCTTCCACATGTTCCTAGTTGGCCTTTTCTCTTCTCTCTCTCTCTCTCTCTCTCTCTCTCTCTCTCTCTCTCTCTCTCTGTGTGTGTGTGTGTTCTTTCTTTGCCTCTACTCTCTTCTCAACTCCCCTTCCCATGCCCCTAAGTAAACTCTGTTCTATACTATACCCATCTTATGGCTGGTACCTCAGGGGGAAGGGATGTCTCTGCTAGGGCCTGCTGAGGCACCCCCTCCCACCTCATCATACCACGATCTATAAAACATATCCTTGGCTCTTTTAAAAACACAACATCCTGATTCTGTAGTTGGAGCTCTCCCTCCTGTGTTCACTTCTGCACAAGTCCAGGCCACATATGTAGTATTCCTATTGCAGATGAAAGACCTGAAATACTTTTTAGCAGCACAAAACCCACTAAGCTGTCATTAGAGTAAATTTACTAAGATGTAATTAGAATAGCTCCTAATGTTCAAGATGAATAATGATCGTCAGATTCACTTTCACATAAGAATCTATAGTTAGCTCATTACTTTTCATTATATTGAATTTAAAATGTGCTACAGAAAGCCAAAATTCATATATTTTAGAAATTAGATGAAATCTTCATGTGGCACGGGGCTCCTCTTAGCATTTTGAGAATATTTACATGGTGTTTTCCTCCTACAGAGATGCACCAGCCAGCTTTCTCTGTTTACCCCAGCTTCCTGCAACAGGGCTGTGCCACACATTCACAGTGAGTTGTGAATGTAACAGTTTGTTTGTGAACAACAACAACAACAAAAAAATCAAGTCTATAAAGTTTCTCTGAAAATGTTTGGGTGATTTTCAAGAAAGGGTTTTATGTGATTAGTTTGTTCCTCTGGGTGATGAATGGGCTCCCCTGGGAATGTTCTCGCTGCTTTAGATCTAGAGTTGTTTTATTTTCCAAAGTCTGTATTCACCCCACCAATATCCACCCAGAAGTGCCCTCCTCCCAGCAGTTTATAAAACCACCAGTTAATGGTGGTTTTAATAATTATCCCATTAACAATCACACAGGAGCATGAAAGTGTTTGAAGCTGAGGCTAGTATTGTGCTGATTACTGAACGCTGCTTCTGCTTCCTGGATGTGAGGCAGCAGAGCCAGCATGTAATCTGCATACCAGTGATAAATGTTTCGAGAAACCATTAAGGTTTCCCTAGTGGATCAGAACACCTTTACAACGGAGGTGTCATGGGAGCTGAGACATAAAAATAACCAAGATTCAAGAAGGAGAGCAGTCCTTTCAGGCCAAGGAGGGCAGTCTCCGGGCTTCAAAACAGTGATTTACATGCTGTCTAAATGGTAACGAGGCTGTGCTTTCCTGCTACAGAAGGCAGATCAATAGCATAGACCCTGCACCTAGCATTAGAGATGGGAAACAGGAACAGCACACCAAACCTGCTACTCACTCTCAAGGTGGTTTTAGATATTGAGACAGATGAGAGCAGCACAGACTGAGTGTTTACAGAAGTTTTTCTGGCTGAAGGCTCTGCGGCAAACAAACCTGATGTGAGACACAGACGAGCATGCGCAGAAGAGAGACGATGGTGAATGTGTGGATGGTGCCAGGAAGGAGTCATGGGAGGTGAACTCAGTGTCCTGGCTCAGCTCTGGAACGGTGAAGAATTTAAAGGAACGAGGGGGAAAAGTATAAACTACAAGGCCTTATCGTTTTAGCCTTTTAATTTCTTTATCCAGAGAACAGAATGGGGAATACTTGACTCATTTGCCTGTGAAGACAAATGAAGCAATTTATGTGTGTTATGTGCACGGTAGGATCTTCCTTACACAGGGGATATGAATACGATTCTTGCATAATGAATTCCTTCTAAGAAGCTCAGAGTTCAGCCTCAGAATATATGTTTTGCAAGATTTGAATTTTTTCCACTAAGATTAACAACCTCAGAATGGAAAGTTGTCTGATTCAGTGACCCCATTTGTATTTTTAAAACAAGTTTTGGTTTACCTTTTCTACTTTATTGTATTTTAAGTGACCGCTTCTTTTTTTTAAGGTGTTTTTTGTTGTTTGGTTGTTTGGGGGTTTGTTTGTTTTGACTTGTCTATACATCTATGCACTTGAATGAAAGTATGCATTGAGACCAGAAGAGGGTGTTGGATCCCCTGAACCAACATTAAGGGTGGAATTCAGGTTCTGGGAACCAAACTTAGGTCCTTGCAAAAGCAAGACAGGGTCTTAACCACTGAGCAATCTCTTCAACCTTTAATGAAAATTTCCTAACAACTGTTGTGGTTTATATTTTAAACCTTGGACTGGAGAGATAGCTCAGAGGTTAAGAGCCCTTGCTACTCTTGCAGAGGACCCAAGTTCATTCCCAGCACCTATATCTGGCAGCTCACAATCACATGTAAATCTGGCTCTGGAAGTTCTAGCCCCCTCTTCTGGCTTCCAGTCATGGGCATTACCACCACCCTCCATATAGAAACATCATTTGAAACTAAATAAAAAGATAACTGAAAATGTATTATGGAATGTTAAATTTCCAAACAGATCATTATTACAAAGAATATATAAAATATATAATATATATATGTATGTATATGTATATGTATATATATATATATAAAATTGAAATTACCATATTGATTATTAGTCTAAATATTGTTTTAGAAAGCATCTTTTTGAAATGAAGACAATGGTATTTATCTTAACCCACCTTCAGATGAGCTGGTTGGTGCAAGCACTCATCACTAAGATAAATACGTCCTATTCCATTTCTATACCATCTCTAACAAGGATTCTCCTGGCCATTCTCCCTCCTTGCAACCCAGCCGTGTCTATTGAAGTGATTTATAGACAATTAATACTATTTAAAAGTTCTCTCTTTTGACGTTTTAAAAAGGAAAACATAAATTTCAAGAAACACAATTTTCTATAATTTTGTGCAAAAATAATTTTCTGAAATAGGTCTCAGTTTTGCTGTCCTTTGGATGGTCATGGCCTTTCTCATTTCTAACCTTCAAAAATTCCCTCTTGACTCTGGTTCTGACCTGTCTGCACATGGATTAGTGACACAAGCAGTTTGTTCTGGGACCTCATGCCTCAGCCCTGCTAGGAGATCTTGCATTTCTTTCACATCTTCTCACATCTGTTTGGCACAGGAGGACCAATAAAAATTTGCTCTCCATTTCATTACATTTCTTGGTACAACCACCCACTTGGATCTGGCAAAGAACACACCATTAAAAATTCCTCCCTGGTGTGGGCTTTCCCACACATCTGGAGTAAATATTACTTAAAGAAGTAAACACTCGGGCTGGAGAGATGGCCCAGTGGTTAAAAGCACTTGCTGTTCTTGCAGAGGATGTAGATTCCCGGAGTCCACGGACAGCTCACGACTGCCTGTAACTGCGACTCCCATTCATCAGACACAATCTTTTGGCCTCCAAGGACATAACACTCCCAGACACAAGTGCAACCACACAATAATAAAATCTTCAAAAAGTTGTAAACATCAATTGTATTTCTATTTGAGGAGAAAATAGAAGACAGCATATAGCTGTCAGTTTCTATTTCAGATTGTTCCAATATATCCCCATATACAGCTAAAATCTCTCTGTGTTTAGAGGAACTATTTCCCATGAAAGAAAACAGCAGATTTCTTTTGGCTGCTCCATAAATGCGATAAGAATGACAGCATGTTGGGCTGGAGAGATAGATGGCTCAGCAGTTAAGAACACTTGATGGGTTCAGTTCCCAGAATCCAGAGGGTGCCTCACAACTATCTATAATTCCAGTTCCAGGGAATCCAATGGCCTCTTCTGACCTCTAAGGGCACCAGCCATGCATGATACATCCATATAGGGAAAGCACTCACATACATAAAATAAAAGGTTGGATTTCACTGCTACTGCTGCTGCTGTTTTTAAGAATGATGGCTCGGGTTATCTGACACTTCTGCAAAATAAAAATGGGAGTATTGGAAATCCCAGCTTCATAGGCTGTAAGAATGAATGTGCCTGGTAAAATGCAAAGACAAATTAACATATCTAATTTCCATGCAACTTTAAATGCATCAATTCTTTGGTTAGATTCAGTTCTTGTTGCCTTAACTTATGAGGAGCTGTGTTATGGACATGACACAGAGCACGGGAGATGGCTGTTCATCACAAGTCTCTGAATCTCCTCCCATGGAGTGGGAATAATGTAAGGCACAAGGAGTGGGTATAAGAGAGCCTGCTGCCACTGCTTCTGCTGCTGCTTTCTCCCTTGAAACACTGTACCATGAGTTCTCTGCCCTGGAGATGCTACATTGTTATGCCACATGGATGTCCTTCAGTTGGCAGATGTAGATGATCCCAGGCTTTACTGCCACCATGTCAAGTCATAGGTGAACACAGAGTGGTCCCTGCAGTCAGTGTCACTTGGAGCTCACCCGGCCCAACAGTGGTACCCTTAATCACTACAGTCACATAACTAATAAGATAAAGTTGCTCTACATTTTGGGACTCTGGCTCCATGAATCTCAATTAGATGTTAGCAACTCCTCACACTTGATCTCAAGAGAAAACTTAAGATATACCTCATCTGTCAAATTCACCCACTTAAAAGATACAAGTCTGTCGTTAGAGTGTATTCACAGAATTTTCCAATTTTTTTTTACCAATATTCAAGCTTGAGACCACTTCATTAAAAACAAACCAACAACAAAGCCCACCACATTAAGTGATAGTCACTCATATTTTTTTTCAAGCCCTAGTAGCCATCATTAACATCCTGTCTTCATAGATTTGCCCACTCCATACATATATAAAGGGAATTGTGCTATCTGGTCCTTGGAGAATGGCTTCTTTCACTTAGTCAAATGTTCTTTCCCGTTGCAACATACAGCAGTACTTTCTGATTTCAGCAATTTCTTTTTCTTACACAGATAGGAAGGAAATATTTTAGATTACGGGCTGTTTTGTTCCTATGGCAGTTACAGTACCTAACAGGTATAGTGCTAATGCAGCCATAGACAATATAGAGAAAGATGACAGAAGCCATATTAAAACAAACAAACAAAAACTACTTGTATTTACAGAATAATGGGGAGAGGTAGCTATGACTCACAGCTTAGTTTGCTGACCCTGATTTATGCATCTGAGGAGAGCCTGTTTTTGAAATTTTTTTTTTTTTAGAAAAGAACTTCAAGTCTTAAATAAACTATTGACCATATTTCTTTATAATTCAAATTTTAAGCCAAAGCTGAAGGTTTTATTAAATTTCAAGAGTCAGCAGTGTAGGTATAAATCAATGTAGAATGTAGCAAAAAATGTGCACCAGGGAACATTATTTCAGAGATTCCTTTGATCTGCTGAGCCACAAATCTTAAGACTTATTACACATAAAAATCAGCTAAAATGGTGGGGATCTTTCTGCTGCTGGGCTCCTTCTGCCCGACGTTTTTGTAAGGGTTGCTTACTCTTGGCTTTAGACATTTTAGAGATGTTCTTTATGACAATTCCCCTTTTCATGAAGCATTTTTGTAGCCTATATGCAGACCTATCCTACTCATGCCCCATCCAGATGAGTTCTTTATGATCCATCCTTGCAACACAAACACACACACACACACACACACACAGAGAGAGAGAGAGAGAGAGAGAGAGAGAGAGAGAATATATATGTTAAGTGTATCTAATACATACAGCATATATATAGCATTGCTGTGACAAATGTAACTTAATGAGGAAAGGTTTCTTTTGTCTCATGGTCTGAGGGTACAACCCAGCATGGAAGGGAAGACATTCACAGGGAGTCTGAGGTAGCACAGTTTACATAGGAAGCTAAGATGACTGCTGGGACCAAGTTTGACTTTTCCTTTTTTTCACACCAGGACTACAACCCATTAGATCAGGGAGCTGCTCATGCTCAGGGAGACTCTTCCCTCTGCAATTAAACACCTCTGGAAACAGCCTCACAACCGCTTCCAGAATGTGTCTCCACATGATTCTAAAGCCAGTCAAGCTGTAGCACAACTGTCCCGATTGAATGGCTGAGGGCTGGCCTTTTGACCTCTGTGCATCCATGTTGTGTGCTGGGCAGGAACAGAACGCTCCCACCATGTTCTGAGTTTGTGGCCACTGTGGGTGGCTGAGAGCTTCCGGAACAAGAAGAGCTTTTTTCTCCTGTGGGAGTTATTAGTATCAGAGAGGGTCAAAACCTTAATTATCTCTTTATTGCTGAAAGATCTCTCTATAATAGCCTCACAGGAGGGGAGCCAAAGCATATCATTTTGATCTGCAATACTTTATTAATGTTTTCTTCCTTGCTATCTTGGGCTAACTTACTCCACTAAGTTTCAAGTGGCTTAAAGATGGGAGATAATTCCCTTTGTATTTTCTCTGCCGTCGCTCACACGTAATTGTGTTTAGTGTGCGTTTGAAATTGCTTAATCGTTTTCAGTCTTTCATTTCACATACACATATGAAGTCTTTGGACCAAACAAGTCTTTTGCTATTCAATAATGCTATTAACAGAATATGAAATATTATCGCTGACCTCTAGCTATATGAATTTGTTTTAGGGTTTGATTTTTATGAATTAGCCAGCTACAACACTTACACTGATTTTGAATATATTGTTGAATTAGACTAGGTAATATGGACCTCTTGTTCTTGCCCCACAGCTTTAAATAGAACAAAATAATATATTCTGGTGAAAATTTAAATTTCTTTCCACTGTGTACCACTGCCCTGGGGTTCTCATTCCTGCACCCATACTGTACCTCTGCCTCCAGGTATAGGCCAGTCACCCCTATTTATTGAGAGATCTGTTCTGCCTTTAAAAACAAAAATCATACAAATATCCCAATATCAAACATGTTTTGGTCAGGAGAGTCCATGAGACTCCCAACACAACATAAGCTATTGCTACTAACCTTGCTCGCCTCCCAGAGGGTGAAGATAATCCCTATTGCTAAAGAGTCCATACATGACTAACACAGGACTTGACTCAGAGGATCCAAGCTGGATCTGACCTGAAAACTTCTTCCCTGGGGACCAGATTTCATGGGAGTGGACAGTGCCATGCAAACTGCCATGGAAGTGAAGTAACCAGTAGTCCTATCTGGCTGTGATGTCTAGGAACCACAACCACAAGCATAGCAAGGTAGTCCTAAGTAAAGGTGTAATAGTGGCACACATATATCTGTGCTAACCACTGTGGTGGTTTGAATAGGAATGGCCCCCCATAAGCTCATATATTTAGATGCTTGGTCACAAGGGATTAGCACTACTTGATAAGAATTAGGAAGTGTGGCCTTGTTGTAAGAGGTGTGTCACTGGGGTGGGCTTTGAAGTTTCAGAAGTTCAAGGCCCAGTGGCTTCCTCCCTCTCTCTTCCTACTGCCTGCTGATCCACATGTAGAACTCTTGGCTCATTGTCTAGCAGCATGCCTGCTAACATGAGTGCCTGCCATGCTTCTCACCATGACAACAATGGACTCAACCTCTGGTCCTGTTTGTCTGTCCCAATTAAGTGTTTGCCTTTATAAGAGTTGCCATAGTCATGATGTCTCTTCACAGCAATAGAACATTGACTAAATCACCAGCCCTGCTGACTTTGCCTGGGGGGAACCATGAGCCTTGAGATTCGGGAAGAACCAGCTGTTAAAGAAGTGGGGTCTGAGCCTTGCTGAACTGTGCCGTCACAGCACCATGAGCTTCTATATGAAAACCTGGTTGAGTTTAGTGACATTTTTAGTTATTTTAATCCCAGGTAGAGGGATGAGGGGCTGCTTTGGAATGTCAGCAGCGGCTGACCATAATTTGCCTCATGCTCTAGCAGAAGCCTGGATTTGCCAGCTGCAGGTAATTTCTGCAATTGGCTGATGTTTGGAATGCTGGAAACTTTTCAGAGGGTGCATAAGTGCTTAGGGTTCTGAGAGGAAGTTGGTAGTGGTTTTTGGTCATGCAGAGGGTTGGTTCTGGTTTGTTAGTAGTTGTGCTCAAAGAAGAAACAAAAAGAAAGAAATTAGATTTAAGGATTCTCTCTCTCTCCTATCTAGTGATAGGGGGTGAATCTGGGGAGATGAAGGATAAGACACCCCCTATAGATGAAGGATGAAAAAAGGAAGAGCCCATGAAGTAGCAAAGACTAGCTAAAATTGAGCCTGACTGTTCTGTGGCTTCCTTCAGGAATGAGTATAATAAATTGGTATATTCTTTAAAACTCACCTGTGGTAATTTGCTGCTATTGCAATAACAAAGGATACAGATAACTTCACAGAGACAGCTGGCTCCCCTGGCTCCCCTGGTTCCCCACTCACAGATGCAGGACCCGGCTCATAATGGATACCTGATCTGACACACTGTAGGTGGGTTTTTCAGAGTTTATTTCATTACCACATTGGGATAAGGAATCAAGGCATCATCATTAACCCCTAAAGATAGCAGATTGGTCCACATTAGTAAAAAGACCACAGTCTAAACGAGGACTTGTGAGATTCACTGAACCAGTACAGTTAGGAAATTGCCCCTAATCCTCTTAGACAGGGTTTGTGCAGCCAAAAGTTTCTAAGAAAAAGACTGGCAACTGACAAGCACAGCCTGGCACCTGTGCAGAGTGTGCTGTTCTGGAATGATTTGTTTTTATTCTGGTTTTAATCTGTATCTCCTTTCAGACCATTATAAATAATTAACTCTGAGTAAATGGCCTCCAGATGTTAATGTACACTAATCACTGGAATGGATATGATTACGTGGACCTGAAGCAGAACACTCTCCAGTTCATCCCTATTCTACTTCAGAACAAACCTGCCCATGTTCTGATCCCATGAGGCTTCTTATTGTAAGAGAAGAGGATTCGGGTGGTGTTGCTGGAGCTGAACAATCCTCATTGTTGAGAGGGCAAAAATGCTCATGGCTTAGAAAAGTGTTTGCTCCACAACCTGTGACAAGGGCCTGGGCTCTGATCCCCTGCAACAGAAAAGCCACACCGAGCATTAGAGTCTTCCTCTACCCCACTTTACCCATGCAGTCCAGCATGAAGGTTAAAATGATACAGCTTTGGATGTCATGCCTAAGAGACGACATGAGCTTGGGACGCTTTAGAACAAAGTGTGTCTAAGGTTATATCTGAGTGGATAGTTACCTACAAACATAAACCTCGGGGTTGCTTATAAGAGAGAGCTTTTTTCTCCTTTAGTATATATAGATACTGTATTTAGAGGAGCCACATGATGTCATGATGTATAAATCAAGACAGACAGACAGACAGACAGACACACACACACACACACATCCTAGTTTGCTTTCTATTGTTGTGATAAACATGACTACCAAAAGCAACTCAGAGAGGAAAAAGTTTATTTCATCTTACATGTTATAATCTTACAAAAGGATATCAGGACAGTAACTCCAGCAGAAACCAGAGAGGAATGCTGCTCACTGCCTTGCTTCCTCTGGCTTGCTTCACTACTATTCTCATTCAGATCAGACCCACCTATCTAGGGATGGTACCACTCACAGTAGACTGGGCTATCCATAATCAACCAGCAGTTAAGAAAATGGCCCAGCGTCATGCCCATAGACCAGTTTGATCTGAGTAATTCTTTGGTTGAAATTCTCTCTTCGCAGGTGACTCAAAGTATGTGTCAAGTTAATAGCCGATCTGATGGTCTTCAGACATCATTTGTTGTGAAACATTAAAAATGGCCCCCATGTTCAGTAATGGTCATCTTTAGTCACTCACTGAAGGCACATAGCAGACTCCTTACATTTATGCAGCCACAACGTAGTACCTATTCATCAACGTTTCCCCATTACTTCCTCCTTCTCTCAAGCCTCGTGACAACCACCATTCTGCTGTCCACTTCTGTGAGATCAACTTTATTTTCATATTCTACATGAGTGGTGGCACCAAGCTGGACCTCACTTATTTCTCTAAACATAGCAATTCTCAGCTCCATCTGTGTCATTGCAATGACAGGATATAATGCTTCTATGACAGCTTGCTCTTCCATTATTCTTCCATTCAGTATATGCACCATGTTTTCCTTAGTCATTCATCACTTAGTGGGCACTTAGGTTTTCTCCAGCACAGACTTGATGTTAAAGTTGAATGACATTTTCTCTAAGAGCATCAAAAGTCGCACAGACAGACAAGTGCCCTTGAAGAGTGTGAACGTAATTTTCATTCAGGATCCTCTATGAGCATCTATGTGAACAAGGTTTTAGCCTCTGTAAGACTTACTATTGTGGAAGTAGAAAGAAATTAAGTATTATGTTTTTAGGGTCCTTGTAAGCCAACAGCTGTTTCTAGGCTTATGGATGAAAGTGTCACTCCTATTTGCTGCCAGTGTTCTCGCTATGGATTATATCAAGCATGGCCACTGGTCACATAACTAAGTTGTTGCTGTCATCCCAATCACACAGAAAAATATTTGAGGTCCTCTGATGATAGACAGACAACAGACCATGACTCCCACACAAATCTTCCCGGAGTCTTTGTTTTGATGTTTTGATGATTTTTTTTCAATCTGATGAAAACGGTACTTTGAAGAATGAGCCAAACAGCCCACAACAGGATGGTGGAGACACCACAGAATTGTCTAGTATACTCAGCTCACTATAGCCTCCAAACCTGCCAGGTTAATCAGCAAATACCTATTTCAGAATATTAGATACCTTACCCTTAAAAAAAATTTCTGTCTTCTCTTTTAGAAAATTAAATCTTCAATATTTATTTTATGTCTGAGTTTGCCTGCATGTTGTATGTGTACCGTGTGTGTGCAGTGTCCACAGAGGGCAGAAGAGAGCTTGGTATCCCCTGGGGTTGGAGTTACAAATGACAATGAGCTTGCAAATGGTGCAGGAAGCTCAACCTGAGTCCTCTGTAACAGCACCAGTGCTCTTCACGACTGAGCCATCTCTCCAGCCCCACCTTTGTTTGTTTTTAAAGTTTGTGAAACGTCCCTAATTGTGTTTTTTTTAGAAAGCCTATTTTTATGTTCTATTTTTCATGTAAGTACTTATTCCTTTCTCTTTAATCATTAACTCTCTCACAGAAAAACTCTGAGGACAAGTCTACTTGGTGTCAGAATATGTGGAGATTTTCATACATATTTGATATTTGGGTTTTCCAGACAAGGTTCACTGTGTCCTGGAATTTGCTCTGTAGACCTGGCTGGCCTCACACTTTCAGAGATCTGCCTACCTCTTCCTCCCAAGTGCTAGAATTAAAGGTATGCCTGGCTATAATTTCTTTTTTGCACAATAGTAAAAATTACTTTGAAATACTTTGTAAAGGAAAACAACACTTGTATACAGATTGTTTCTATCCCAAAACACGTAGGGTGGGAAGGACCTATTTGTTCCTATACCAGGAAACATGTGGGTTTACAACAGCGTTTCTCAGGTCTTTTGAGATTCCAGGTAGTATGTCCCAGTAACTTATGGAATCAGGCCAGAAGATGCTGAAGATTTCTCCTTTATGTAACCCTGTCTCATCAATCAATCAATCATAGGTCTGACACATATAGAAATAATTTTCTTAAGCATACGAATGCTTTGAGAGGCTAGCAACTTTGATTTTAAAAAGGAGCTTCATACTCAACAGAGGTGATCGCAACTGTCCCTGACTTCTTTCCCTACACATGCAGCATGTGTCCCTGACAACTGTCCGGTAAGGCACATGGTCCCAAGAGAAACAAACATTTGCACATCCCACAGCCTGCATACTTGGTGTGTGGCGTGCTTCAGTTGACAGTACAGTAGTGACACCTAAACAGAAGCTGCTGTTGGCTCAGATGTTTCCTCCTTTCCTAGATGTGTATCTGCCATAAGAACAACACAGGAAGGTAGGGCATGCCACTCAGAGCCACAATGGTTCAAAGCCCACAGAAGTGTAACAGGAAACAGGCTGTAAACTAACGAAACCTTGAGACTCCTTATAATAACAGCAGTGTTAGCTAACAAAAGGAAACCCCCAGGAGCTTGAGTTGGAGATAGCCCCCATCCCAATGGCTCATAAGTTAGAGATAGCCCTAATATGGTAATGTTGAGACAGTAGATTATTTAGGGGTTGGGGGTATATTTGAGATGCCACCAGTAAAAAGGCATTAACTTGTAAATTTTACTTACCCCACACAAGAATGAAATATTCCTTTAAAAGATTAGCGTGACTTTGTAGTTTCTTTCCAGCTTCTTTTTTGACCCTGTGATTCACTCTCTCTCTCTCTCTCTCTCTCTCTCTCTCTCTCTCGCTCTCGCTCTCGCTCTCGCTCTCGCTCTCGCTCTCGCTCTTGCTCTCGCTCTCACTCTCTCTCTACACATATATATATATTTACACACACACACACACATGCCTCTGTGTGTGTATTTCTATGTGTTTGTCTGTCTCTCTTTCTATATCACACAGTCATACACGATGGCATCATCTATTATACTACGGAAGGTTGATTCATCAGAATCAGCCCTGTGATGTTTGGACTTTCCACCTTCAAAACAGTGAGCTAAATAGCCCCTAAACCCCCTTTGTTCTATTAAAAATATTTTGTTACAGCACTGAGAAAAAAAATAAATTCAGTCTCATATTTTTTTTACAAAGGCATTAGGCATCATTTAGGTTCTGAGAAGTTCACAGCAGGACAAAAACAAACGAAAACCATTTAAGAAACCATAGCAAACTGAACATGCACACACATACCCCTGTTTGCTTGTGGATTAAAATCTCATCTAAAAATTTTTTAAAGGACAAGGGAAACAGGAACAAAGAGTAAATATTAAGTGGCCTCAATAATTTGGAAGCTTTAAAGCAAAGAAATTAGTGATCTTTAAAATTTTCTAGACCAACAAAAGTAGAAATATAAATTAGCACTGGGGGGGGATTAATTGGCAAAAGATGGGAGTGTAGTCTAGGGAGAAACTGAGCCAGCAACATTGGATCTTTGGGAATCGGGAAAACAGAGAGAGGTGACATGCAGAGAGGGGGCTGTTGGAAGGCATGGGGCCGAGCAACAGTAGGCCCTCTGGCTGCATGGATACTGCCAGTCAGGTTTATGGCCCCACACCCACACCCATCCTTACAAGCAGAAGACAAGAGGATCCATTTCTGCAAAAGTTGACCAGACCACTCAAGAGTCCTGGGCAAAGAGTCAGAAATACACAAATAAAACAGCCACCATGTTCGCAGAGCAATGCCCCCGCCCCGTAGAACAGTCATCTGCTCATCAACAAAATAACAACCACAACATGAAAAGACATACCAACGTTCAGAACAGCGTCTTAAAGCCTGAGCCACAGGGAACTCAGCAATTCCCCTCAGACGACAAGGGAAAATAAGTCTTTATTTTGAATTTATTGCCATGTAAGTGTGAGGTTAGGAGGAAGACACAATAAAACATTTTTAAGGTCTCAAAACATCTTCCAATAGGCTTTGTCATAAGGTCCCAGCAGCACCTGCTTCAGCAAACCAAAGCGAGCCAAGTGAGAAACGGAATTCTGGGAAGCCAAGAGTTCTGGGACTCAGAGGTCATTACAATGTTGTCACACTAGCTAAGGAGCAGTCGCTGAGAAAAGCAGGTCTGACTAAGGCAAGAGAGCAGACAATTCTGGAGAGAAATCTCAACAGAAAGCTATACAAGAGAGTATGCAGCTAATTCAGAGGGTGTTTGTTGCATTTGCCCCTGATACATTATTGACTGGCAAAGTAAGGAAACAAAATGAATCACCTATGACTCCAGGCGACAGAAGAAGTTGTTGAGGAATGTGTTTGCACGTGTTCTCTGATTATACCAAATACCTAAGCCCTACTTACAAAGAGGCAAGATTTAGTGTAGGTTTTGTCTATATTGATTGTCATCACTCTAGCCCTATGACACATCATGGTAGGAATATATGTTAGGCTCAAACTGTCAGTCTTATGGCTGGAGGGCCAAGGAAAGGAGAGGAAATGACTGTGCCCCATTACTGAAGCCCTTCCGGTAGGCTCCACCTCTCAATGCCTCCCAATGCCATAAGCCTAGACAACCCTCAGACATGAGAAGGGCTTTTCAGGGGACATTCACAATGCAAACCATAGCGGAGCATAGGGCTTGGCACTCAGCACCACTGCACAGCTTTAATAAAATGAAGTATAATAGTGACTCAGCCCAAACACAGCCAGAGAGGTGGACACTCTGAGTGGAGAAGGATATGAGCTGGAAGGGCATAGGACATCACACCTCAGAAAAATAAAATCAGTATCATTGCAGGATGTGAAATTTGAGGACTTAAGGAACAGAAAGAAATTCCCAAGGCTTCCAGAAATCACAGTAGTCGGGCAGCCCATTCTGTAATTCCAGCTCTAAGGAGGCTGAGGCAGAGAGAGCACCACAGCTCTGAGGCAGGAGGATTGCCGTAAGTTCAAGGCCAGTCTGGCTTACATAGCAAGTTCACAGAGTGAAGCCTTATCTTAGAAGTGAAAATGAGTTAATAGTTCCTAAAGAGCTTTAAAAATAATAGAAATTAGCCCTAAGAAGGAGATTGGCCATAAGGAAGAATGGAACAGAGAAACATTTTTTATGCCTCTAGTAGTAACTGATTTTTAAAATTATGTTACTGTATAACCCCATAGGTAGGACTTAATTTGGGTTGAAAGTTTTGAGGGTGGGTTAGTGTTCTTATCCTTCCACTGGAAGTCCTGCCTGGCTTCAGGAGGTGGCTGTTTCAGGTTTATGTCTCCTCACTGCTAGGAGTCTCAGCTAGAGTCACTCCCATAGACTCCCTGGAGCATCCCAGCTCTCTGACGCATCCTAAAGATGCCCCCCACTCCCCAGCTCTCTGCTGATTTTCATTCTCTCTCCCTGCTCTTCCTACTCATTCCCCTCCCCATCCCCTCTCTCACCCAGTTCCCTCCCTCCATTTACCTCCGATGTCTATTTTGTTTCCCCTCTGAGTGAGATTCAAGTATCCTCCCTTTTGTCTTTATTATTTGGCATCTTTGAGTCAGAGACCAAGGAATGACTAAATGCAAGAACGAATCCCTGACATACATTTGTATATACACATATAGTTATGGTCTGACACCCACACCCAAAATAGCTGTAGGCATTTTGTTCCATGTCTGCCAGCTATTTCGTATTGTTGCTGTAACATGCCTGCCAGTCACTGACACAGAGAAGTGACTTGGCTTAGAGCAAGGACATCCTGACCACATATCCTATTTTGTCTGTATGATGTTTGCTAAGCTTACTATGTCCATGAAGCTTTGCATAAGACCCATCAAATCAAAGGTCAATATAAACTGTTACGTCTAAAGTATCTTGAGGCAGAGCTGACCACCAGGCGGGCAACCCTTCCTGGACTTATGTATGACCTCACTGTGGTTTTTGTGACTGACACCATGGCTACTAAGAAGTCAAAAAGTTATGATTATAATACTAATCTTCAGTTATCCATCTCAATGTTCTGAAATTCCCATTCACTACCCATCCACACACCCCCTTACCTTTCTCAGGAACAATCACCTTAAAGGCTAGCTAATAATATTTTGTCTAGTAAGCTAGACAAAATATTGCCTTTCCTTGCTCCTTAAACTTTCGAACCTGTTTTTTTCCTATGAAAAGTCTATCCTCAGAGCAGACTAGTACCTCAATTAGGCTTCTGGGTCATTTTTGCAGTCCTGAATGTTCAGTATTAAGGTGTGTGTTCAATAAACTATTCTTTTTTAACTGA
>NW_021604597.1:3770365-3782534 GCF_004785775.1 Grammomys surdaster
GTGTGTGTGTGTGTGTGTGTGTGTGTGTGTGTGTGTGTGTGTAGCGGCCCATTCTGCTGCTCCGGTCTGCAGGTCAGGGTCTAGCAAGAGAGAGAGTGGGGATGGAGGGGCTAGAGATGCAAAAAATGGAAACAAGACAGAGTCTGATCAAGTCTCTTTTATTGAAAGGAAATCCTGGGTATATATAAGCATAAGCAGGGGAACACAGCTGAAGACACTTTACCACGTGCACCCTGCAGCTGGGGGCATTAAACAACAAAACAAGATATGGGAGAAAAACATGATGTTTATCAGAGTGTGCTCAGCTGTTGTGGGCTGTTGAAAACAAGTCTCTTGTTAGGGTATATAGCTCAAGATGGCTGCAAAGATGATAGCCGCTTTCTGCTCAGAGTCCACTCCCAACATATGTATGTATGGTGTGTATTCATGCCCCTGACTTTACCTATCCACCACAGTGAGTGACCTAAAAGATCCTTTTGAATCCCTTTCCATCATTCAACACATGTTTCCCCCCTTACAGCTTCACACTACACATAGTTTTATAGCATTATTTCTATATATCTATCCGAGTCATTGCTTAAAATGGCAAGCCGCATGAGGACCCAGATAACAGATGGGCAAATTTAGCAACCACTGGTTAATCAGCTTTAAAAGAAGGCAATTACAATGTCTTCCAGCCTGTGCATCTCCAGCATGTCCACCCAGTGGGTCTTATGTCAAACAGCTTGTTGAGATCCAGAATTATTTATCTATCACTTTCTGTTTTGCTGGTCTAGTGGTCCTTTCCCAGAGAAAATGTGGGTAATTTTATTCGGCACTTCAAACTAACACATTCTAGCTCAGCAATCACCATTTATTTCTCTTGAAGATTGCCTCATGAGCCATTCTTTCTAAGACATTAATTTCAGAATTTCCCCCAATGCTGGTGTCCAGAAGAAAATAATGTTATGTCCCTCCTTTGAAAACTAAAAACCATATGTGGTCATGGGCTTCAGCATGTCCTTACTACTCTTTGAAGACCACTGACAGCTCAGATCTTTTAAAAATGTAATCTCATTATAATGTGTCAGGATTCCCCCAGACCACACAATTTTTGTGCATCTTAGTCTTCAATTCTGCTATGTTTCCTTCTGAAGACTGTGAGCCTGCTATCGAAAAATCAAAAGAAGGAGCTAAGCACACTCATTATAAAACACAAACACATGGGGTTAGAGTATTAAATCCAGCCATAATACGATGCTATCTTTAAACTTAAAAATCTGTAATTATATTAGATGTAAACTGCTTTTAAAAGACAAAGACAGCTGTGCTGATTAAAAAAACAAAACCCAATTATTGCCTGTTTGTAATCTGACAGTTAAAATATAAAAATAGGGAGATATTGACAACAGTACAAAATTTAATTGGAAAAAACAGCTAGTGTGTTAATATCAAAGATAGTAGTATTTAAGGGAAAGTCCTTCCCAGATATAAAAAAAATATGATAATCAAATCACCTGTAGCTTCAAATATACAAAATAAAAATTGAACAAATTAAAATATAGCCAATATTACAGTAAGACATTTTTGACACTACTGTTCCTCATTTAAAAAAGAGTCCCTGATGAAATTTTAGTAAGAATATTCAAGACCCAATTACAAGGCCTGTCAAATGGATATGCAAGAAGCAGTAGATCTATAATTTCCCAATAAGCACTCTTTTTTAGACACATGCTCACACTTACAAAAAGATGTGATTAGGCCATAAAGTTAATCATACCAAAGTAAACAGTCTTAATAATAGAGTGTTCTGTGTTCTTTGACTAGTCTACAATTAAGACAGTTCGGAATCCAGTGAGATAGAGCTGATGGAAATATTTCTCTATGTTTGAAATTTGAAGACATGTAATTCTAAATAACCCACAGGTTAAGAGACAGTCATTTTTATAAAAGACTCTTAAGTGAACTGTAAAGAAAAGGGACTTATCAGCTCTCCAGGGATGGAAATACTGCCATGCTTAGTTTATACTGTAAACATAAAACAGAAGTAAACACTGCCTATCAGCTTCCTGAGCACATACACAGAAGTAGAGAAGTAGAGAGAGGCTGTACAGATGACTCAACAGTTAAGAGCACTGGCTGCTCTTCTACAAACCCAGGTCCTATTCCTAACACCTACATGTTAACTAACAATCACCTGTGACTCTAGTCCCAGGGAATCTGACTCCCTCTTCTGGCCTCTGAAAGTACTGCATACATATTGGAGTCCTGCATGGCCACTGTGAAAGGGACAGCGTGACACAGTTCCCACTCCTGGAGCAGAGCTAGCAGGGTGTGGTGCTCCACAAGTGTTGATGGTTGCTAGGCATAAGGCTCATTTATATAATAATGTACATATCATCACATTCTTCCTTTGAGGAATGCTCTCCCTGCTAAGGTTAATTACTCCATGATAATTAGAAACAGCACAGTCTAGGAGGCAAGGGTGTGTCTGGCGTTCCTTAGCAAAATGGTAAATACTGTGACCTTCAGGACAGCCCTTAAAGCTGTAGGAAAGAATTCTGAAAGCATGAGTGAAATAATATAAAATCTCTCCGTTATGCAAAATATAAGGGTGCAATATGAATTATATGAGGGGCTTCACAGACCTAAAAAGGACAGAGGTAGTTGCACTATGAGCCATCTTGTCAGAAAGATATTAAGGAAGGAGATAAAGAAATTTAGGGAGTGGTAATCACAAGGCAAGATCCCACCCAGCTAAACTTGTTTGTGCCTACAAAGGCAGACAGATTCCTAGTTTAGGCAAAATCCTAGTTTAGGCCCAGGAGTGGTGGGAATGTCGACCTCAGAGCTGGATCCTATCCAGCTAGTTTATTGTCTGTGTTTACAAAGGCAGGCAGATTTCTGAATTCATTTACTGCCGGGTGGTGGTGGCGCACGCCTTTAATCCCAGCACTTGGGAGGCAGAGGCAGGAGGATTTCTGAGTTTGAGGCCAGCCTGGTCTACAGAGTGAGTTCCAGGACAGCCTGGGCTATACAGAGAAACCCTGTCTCAAAAAACAAAAAAAACAAAAAACAAAAAACAAACCAAAAAAAAAAAACCAAAAAAAAAACATTTGCTATGTTAAAAAAATGTACTTGCTGTCTTCTTCTAAGAATTAAGGGGCTAAGATCATAAGATGCTGATGTATGGGAAAATCAAAAGGAAACCTAGGGTAGACAATCGAATTCATATGCAAATAAGAGAGTGGGCTTTGGTGCAAGAAATGAGCTATCCAAAGAGATTTTAGAATTTTTTCTAGCAAGAGGGCTGGATCAAGCAGACAGCTGTCTAGAGAGCCAGCTCAAGCAGAACACAGAGCTGTAAACTTGTAGCCACAATTGACTTCGAGATGTTTCTTTCACCAATGCCAAGCCAGTGGGGGAGAGAATGACATGGTTCCTGCCCCTGGGATAGAGCCCGAGTGCACCAAGTGTCTGTTGATAGCTGTAGCGGTTGGAGGGCTTATTTGTGTAATAATGTACATATTTTCTGGATCTACTAGCAGTGGATCTACTTCTCTTTTCTTCTGAGGAATGTCCTCCCTGTTAATGTTAATAGCTCCATGATAATTCAATATAGCACAAGTCCAGGAGTTGAGGGTGTGTTAGGCAAAACGGTAAACATTGGGACCTTCATGACAGCCCTTAAGGCTATGGGAAAGAGCTCTAAATACGTGAGTTCAAGAATATATGTTTATCAACTATACAAAAAATAAGGATGCAATATGAATTATATGAGGAGCTTCATGAATCTAAAGGAATGAAAGCAGCTGTGCTGTGAGCTGACTTGTTAGAAAATTACTAAGGAAGGAGATGAAGAGATTAGAGAGTGGCAATTGCAGATCTCACCCAGCCAAGGTTTTGTTTATGCTTACAAGGCAGATAGATTCTTGAGTTTAGGATCAGCCTAGGACAGAACAAGGTTAGGCTCAGGCGTGGTGGAAATGGTAATTTCAGGGCAGGGTCTCACCCAGTTAGCTTATAGTCTATGCTTAGCAAAGGCAGACAGATCTCTGGATTATTTTGCAATGTTAAGAAAAAAATGTATGCCTAGTGTCTCCTAAGAATCAAAGGACTGGGTCATGGGATGCTGAGACATAAGATAATCAAAAGGAAACCTGGAGTAAATGACTGGATTGATATGAAAAATAAAAGACTGGACCTGTGTTCTACAGGAGATGAGCTATCCAGAAAATTTTAGGATAAAAAGAGAACTGCTTGGAGAAAGCACACACACACACACACACACACACACACACACACACCAAGCAAGCAGGGCATGGACAGAGAGATCTCTTAGAGTAGCAGGCAAGCAGCATATAGACAGAGAAATCTCCAGAGAGAAAGCAGAATAAAGAAGCAGACTAGAAAAGCTGTATCAAGCAGAATACAGGTAATCAGCTAGGACCCATGGTTTGACTTTAAATTATTCTTTTTGCCACTCCCAGACACCTTTTCTCTCAGAATCCCTCTCCAAGGTAATGCTTGTCCTTGGCAGCTCCCAAATATTCCTTCCTTAGGACCCTCTCCTCAAGCCAAGGCTGGTCCTTGGCACATATGGTACATATACATACATCCCGATTAACATTCGTATACAGAATGTTAAAAGCCTTAGGCAAGGATAGAAGAGATATAACATGAAGAATAACAATATTTGTCATTTGACAGAAATAATGAGTGTGATTGATGGATTCCAGGTGAAACCTTTTAGTATGTATATTAAATATTATATATTATTATATATAATAATCATATTATTATATATCAACATATTATATATTATCATATATAATATTTAATATACATATATATTAAGTAGTATATATAGAGAGATCTCAAGTATTTAAAATTAGCAGACATAGATCATAGAAATGAACAAAATTATTAATGTAACACTGATATAAGTCTATACATGCTAAGAAATGTGAATCTACAAATTTAGAATTTCCCTCAATGAAAATTCTAGTTATATGTGGCTTCATAAATCTTTTCAATATTTGAAATTTATACAAAGTTTTCCAGAGGGAAGAAAAGAATGGAATATATCCCAGGTTGTTTTATGAAGTCAATAAAATTTTGATGCTAAAACTTGAACAGAATAGTAAACAACAATGCTTAACTGTCCCCCTTAGCTGTACGACTTAACTTTTCTGTGACTGTTATAAAACACCATGGCCCGCAGCAACTTACGGAAGAAAGTGCTTTGGGGTTGATGGTTTCAGAAAACTGGATGTTCATAATGGCAAGCAGGGTATTGTGGCAGGAGAGAGCTGAGAGATCATATCTTTGCCACACTCATAGGAAGCAGAGACAGTGAACTAGAAGTGGGGTCAGACTATAAAACCTAAAAACCTACCCCCACTGACACACTGCTTCCAGCAAGGCTCCATATCCTAAAAGTTCTGCACCTCCCCAGACATCGGCACCTATAGCACCAACAACACCACCTACAGCACCACCTACCAGGGACCAAGTGTTCAAATACAGATTGTTCCTCACTTTACCACCATGCCAATTTTTAATTAATTTTTAATTGTTAATGAGGGTGACCTCACTAACAAATGATAAAATTGAGAAGCACCCATCTCTCTTTTGACTGCACTATTTAGTCAAAATATTCGCTACAGATTTCCAGGACTTCTTCCCAGTTCTTTTGACTGGCCCAATAAATCCCCATTATTCCTTCCAGAAATCATGTCTATGGCATTTCATTTCCATTCCTATGATGCCAAGTACTACAAAGGTTCTGAGACCCTCTTCTACATGCAAGCTTGCAAGCTAATCCAATCCTCCTTTGCTTTATGAATACTGGAAAAAGGAGGAGACTCCTGTGTCAAAGGTAAAGAACAATTTATTGTACATCACTTAGCAAGGGCAGTATCCAAAATATTGCCAGGTTTGCATCAATTGAGTTCCATTCATCACAAGGTGATCCACAGAGCCAGTGGCACTTGGATACAGAGTTGGTCACATTATAAATTAAGAGAGACATGTTGATGTTAAGGGCTCTTGGCCTAGGTAGTGAGCAAGCATGCTGGACCATTGTCCTGGAAGGCAATGTTTCCTGATAGTCAGCTTTCTGTGGGTATGGTAAAGTAATGCCAGATGTAAATCAGCCTAAAAGAAGAAAGCTTCTTTTCTGTTCTGTGATCTGCTGTTTTGTCTTTTGATCACCAGTTTCCATCGCCCCTAAGCTTGTAGTGAGGCAGAATCCCACTGTGTGAGAGCAGGGTGTGGGGCAAAGCTGCTCATGAACTCAGGTAATCTGGGAAGCAGAGAAGAGAAAGGAGGCAACTGGGTTCCCAGTATCCCTGAAAGAGACATGTCCCAGGTAATCTAATCTTCCTTCCACAAAGATATGAACCCAATTTTTCTCCACTAGTTCCTACCTCCTAAGGATGCTACCACCTCTCAGAATGCCACAGACTAGTGGTCAAGCCTTCAGGATATAGGCTAAGAGAAGATATTACAAGGACAAAATCATAACATGTTATTCTATTATATCAGACAAATAAATCTACCTTTTGCCATAAGAGGAGAGAGCATCTCTGGCTTCCATGGAGCTGCTATATCAATAACCTTGAAAATATAATTCAGAATAAAAGAAGCCAGTACCTCTGCTCATGAAATACACAGAAATCTAGAGACCTGGGATGGAGTGTCTTCTAGTAAACATTTCTTCGGTAAAAGTTAATATATTGTTTGTCTCAGATCCGCTTTTCTTGAATTCAACACACTGAAAATAGAAATACATGAAAAGCTAAGAGGTCAAATCTGAGACAACAATAATGATTACTTCTGGGTGATATTAAACAGTTATGTAGATGGTCACAGTAAGAAGGGATTTCCAGTCATGTGGGTTTGGCTCTTTTTCTTGGAGCTGCAGATGATAAATTCTTGTTACTGAGAAAAAATTAGCACTTGCCAAGACATGAATGCCAATAGAAACATTTCCAAATGCAAATATGCAGATTAGATGTTTAATTCAACTGACTTTTCATACTACAGTATTAGCACACATTACCCAAAGACCGATTCAGGGTTTTTTTTTTTCTATTCTAATTCATTGGTCTGTCTTCTCTCCTCCTCCTCCTCCTCCTCCTCCTCCTCCTCCTCCTCCTCCTCCTCCTCCTCTTCCTCCTCCTCCTCCTCCTCTTCCTCCTTCTCCTCTTCCTCCTCTTATTCCTTTTCCCCTTCCTTCTCCTTTTTTGTCCTCCTCCTCTTCTTCCTCCCCCTCCTCTCCCTCTTCTTCCCTTCTGTCCCTCTTCTTTTTCCTCTCCCTTTCTTTCTCATCGCTAAAACACACAGATTCAGTTTCTTGTTTGAAATATTATTACTTTCCTATCAGAATCACCTGTATAACATGAAAATGGAGAATTTTGAGTTCTATAATGTATAAAAAAATTTAATTCACAGAAATCTCATACACATGCAGGGCACAGAGATATGTATGTACTTAAAACTAAATTCTGTGGCCCATCTGGAGTCACAAGCAATTACTGACTGTCTTGGAAGCGTAAATGGGTACCATCTGTCAAAGACCATGTCAAGACATGATGGCTGTTACTGCTCTCTAAGCACCCAGAAAACTGAATGTGCGGCACGGTCCACAAGAAAACCACTCTTGTTAATTACTCTTGTTTTTATGTGTGTGCTTGTACATGTATGTGCAAGTGTGCATGCATAGGAATATATATGATATGGAGGCCATGGGACAACCCTGGGTGTCATTCTTCAGGCACCATCTATTTTTGAGACAAGGTCTCTCTTTGGCCTCAAGCTCACCAAGTAGACTATGCTAACAGGCCAGCAAGCTCTAAGAATTCACTTGATTCCATATTCCAGTATTGGGACTACAGTGATGTCACCACGAACAGATTTTAAAAATACATACTTCAGTCATTTAAGAACTTTATAAATGTATGCAATATATTATTATATCCATCCTCCATTCCCCCTACGAGTCCTTCTAGACACTTACACTCCTTCCTACTTCATGTTCTAATCACACTTAAAAAAAATCATCCACTGAATCTAACTGTGTTTTGTGTGTGCACATGGGTGTGGGATCACCCACTGGCACATGGTCCATACTACCGGCCTAAAGAAAATTGACTCTCTGCCAGCCTCTGACTGCCTCAGCTACTGACAGGGCTTGAGCTAGTGCAAGCCTTGCTGAGGAAACCACAGCTGCTGTGAGTTCATGGGATTATGAGTATAGTACTCCCCCCACCCCACCACTACCATCTTTAACTCATGATCTTTCTGCCTCCCTCTACTGCAGTGTTCTCAGCCTTCCTAAGGCTTGCAACCCTTTAACACCTCCTGTGTGGTGATCCCCAACCATAAAGTTATTTGTGTTGCTACTTTATAACTGTAATTTTGCTAGTTATAAATCACAATGTAAATATCTGACAGGCCAGATATCTGATATGTGACCCCTGTGAAAGGGTCATTTGACCCTCAAAGGGGTCATGACCCACAAGGTTGAGAACCACGGCACTACTGCAAGTTTCTGATACAATACACATGTCCCATTCATTCCACAGACCCTTCTTCTCTATATTCTGACCAGGTACATCTACATGTTTTATAAGGATTCTGGAAATTCAAGCCCAGGTCTTTGCTCTTGCAAGGGAAACAAGCACTCAACAACCCAGCCATGTCTCTGGCCCAGTCATCACATCTTTCTTTTCCCTTGTTTCAGAGAAAAAGGAAGTGTCTACTATAAACGGATTAGGAAACAGGCAGTTTTCGAGAACTCAGTCTAGAAAAGAAGGGAGACTAGAGACAGCTCTGAGCATTCTGTATGCCATCAGCTTCTATCCGCTCACATCAGTCTTAAAAAGAAATGCCGTGTACTTATTTGAAAAGATGAATGAGTGGGAAATGGGCATGGGGAACAAGATGAATTGACTTGTTAAAGGTACCAACAGCACATTTTTTTTCAGCTCTCTCACCACGTTGTACCAAAAACTCCTCCCAAATAGACCAAACCTGGCATCTACTTCTTCCTGAGATCAGTAGATGTAAGCCATGACACTTTGTTTAACGACTCCATGACTTTACCTCAGACCAGCTGAATTCCTCCTCTGGGGTTGACACACAGAACACTCCCATGGATGTTCCAAGGATGATGTTGATGTATTGAGATCCATTTGGCTCAGTTCATTCTTTCTTCAGGACCATTTGGATGTTCAGTAACACATCCTACTGAAAATAGATGATCCAATTATCAGACAGGCAACAGCTCAAGCACAAGCCTTTTCTCAAGCCCACCGGTCATACCATTCTTTTTCCCATTCTCTAAGCTGCAGATTTTAGCATCTTTTTGTTCTCTGTAGTTTTCAAAGTGAAACCATTAGCTACTGTTCTTGGGCAGCTGTTGCCACAGGGAAGCTAACTCTTTCTTGGGTGATCTATGCGTGTTCAGCCCCTCAATCGATTCCTGTATGAAGGGCATGAGATCTCTTTCTCTTCCGAGACGAGGAAAGAAATTGGAACACCAGCTATGAAACTAATATTCTCATGGCTGACATCACTTCATTCTGGAATGTGCTATTTAGCAAAGAGTATTTCTTAGCAAAATTTCTCTTGTACGACATTAGCATGCGCTGACATAAGGAGGCTCAAGTCTTTTGCGGACTTGAATATGAAGCAATCGTGATGGAATTTTTCCAAAATTATTCTTGTCCAACGTGAACATACACATTGTCTTAGTTAGGGTTACTGTTGCTATGATGAAACACCGTGACTAACAGCAACTTGGAGAGGAAAGGATTTATTTGGCTTACATTTCCATATTCATAGTCCACCACTGAAGGAAGTCAGGACAGGAACTCAAGTGGTGGGAACCTGGAGGCAGGAGCTGATGCAGAGGTGCTGTTTACTGTTTTGCTCATCATGGTTTGCTCAGCCTGCTTACTTAAAGAAGGCTGAACTACCAGCCCAGGGATGGCCCCACCCAAAATGGGCTGGACCCTCCCCTATCAATCACTGATTAAGTATATATATACTCTACAGGTTTGTCTGGCTCTTACAGATGCATTTTCACAGTTGGAGGTCCTCCTGCTCAGATGATTCTACCCTGTGTAAAAGTGGCACATGGCCAGCACATACATTTTCAGAGATATAAATATTTGATGGGCTGTTTAGTTATGTACCTCAAAATCATAACTGAGGTAGTCATAAGATGATTTCTAATGCAGATTTACATAACTTGTATCACAGTGTTATTTAATTTAGAAATATTAGTTTTACATTCTTACGTCTCCTGAAAAATATTTAAGATCATTGCCATATATTTTAAAAATCAACCTCTGTTATCAGTAGAGGTATTTTTAATTATCGGCACCTTCTTGGAGGGTGCATCACCTTCCGTAATATCGTTTGGGACTGATAAGCATTCACATCTGGTATTATCCCTGAAAATCGCATTCCAAGCTGTTTATGCACACATATGAAATCATCCACCGGCAGAAGAACTGATGAGCATCTAAGCTCTCCTCTTCTTCTGCAGATATAGCTGTGACCTCAGCAAAACTGTAGAAGTTTCAATATTGTTATATTCTATCAGGGGACACTACAGAGAGTGTCAGGTGAATTCTTCAAAGTGTAAATGCAGGACTGAAGGACGGAGGTGGAGGTCAGCTAAAGAAAATGTCTCTGCCACTTACAGTAACCTAATGTTTTCTATATTCTCATGCTTTGACCTCTGGGCTCTGGCTGAGCCTGGAGGGACAGTATCCTCTAGGTTTATCCAATTCCTGATGACACTTAATAATGCTCCTGAGGGTGAGCTTTTCCAGAATGCTGCCCCCCACCATGGACTCTCCTGTTTGAGATCAATATCATTCTTGCTTCATCATCCCCAAATTCAGTTATTGATTACTGAACTTTCCTGAAGTTATACAAGCCAACTTTTTTCTAACTCTGTCTTTGCTCCCTGGAAACCATGAGACAGGATCTTGATTGCCGCAACACCCTGCTCACTGTGCCCAGAATGCACAGAATGGCTTTCCCACCTCACGAATGTCAGCCCCTTGCCTCCATTCAAGCGTTTTAACACACAGGGATGGGTGGCATCTGAGGAGAAGCCTGTATGAAGTAAAGAGTGGGACACAGGACAGCTAGGGAAGAAATGCACCTTGAAGGGAGCTGCAGTGCTCCTGGACTTGTCTGAGGACAACGGGGGGGGGGGGGGGGGGGGGGGAGAGGGTGGAGCTAAGTGAGCAGAGAAAACACCTAGAGACCAATCAGGGTGTGCCCAATTAGCCTGTCAGTGGAGAGAGCTGAGAGAAATCTCTAGATGCTGGAATATTTTTTGCTGTCTTTCTACAGGAAAGGAACTTGGTGTACGGAAATGTGTTTCTCCCAGATTTCTTTGAGGAGTTACCTTGAATTGGGAGATGAATTCAAGAAAGTTAGAGCCAGGAAGAGATTAGCTGTTTCTCCTAATCCACCTGTTACTTGAAAGCAATGTTAAGGTAGGAGTCTAGAGGAAGGAACGAAAGAAGGTCTTGTTAAAGATCCTCCATTCTATTTTTTTTTCCTTAGAAAATGGGTGTCCAAGCCAGGCGGTGGTGGCGCACGCCTTTAATCCCAGCACTTAGGAGGCAGAGGCAGGCGGATTTCTGAGTTCGAGGCCAGCCTGGTCTACAGAGTGAGTTCCAGGAGAGCCAAGGCTATACAGAGAAACCCTGTCTCGAAAAAAACAAAAAACAAAACACAAAAAAAAGAAAAGAAAAGAAAATGGGTGTCCTAGCTAGGGTTACTATTGCTTCTATAAAACACCATGACCAAAGCAACTTGGTGAGGAAAGGGTTTATTCCACACGTTAGTCCATCATTAAAGGAAATCAGGACAGGAACTCTAACGGGGCAGGCAGAAGCCCATAAAGAGCCATGCGGGTAGAGATGCAGGTTGCTGGCTTGCTCCTTTTGGCTTGCTCAGCCTGCTTTCTCAAGAACCCAGGACTACCATCCCAGGGATGGCTCCACCCACAATGGACTGGGGGCTTCCCTCTCCCATCAATCACTAATTAAGAAAGTGCCCTACAGGCCTTCCCATAGCCTGATCTTTTTTTTTTTAATTTTTTATTGGATATCTTATTTACATTTCAGATGTTGTCCCCTTACCCCATTCCACC
>NW_021604597.1:3782634-3813678 GCF_004785775.1 Grammomys surdaster
CCCCACTCCCACCTCCCCACCCTCGAATTCCCCCACACTCAGCGTCCAGCCTTCATGGGACCAAGACCAAGGACTTCCTCTCCCACCTATGCCCCACAAGGCCATCCTCCCCTACATATACAGCCTGGAGCCATGGGTCCCTCCCTATGTGCTCCCAGGCTGGTGGTTTAGACCCTGGAATCTCTGGTTGGTTGGTATTCTTGCTCTCCTAATGAGGCCCGCAAACCCCTTTAGCTTCCTCAGTCTTCTCCTCCATTGGGAACCCCTTGAGCAGTTTATTGGTTAGCTGTGAGTATCTGCCTCTGAATATGCAAGACTCTAGCAGACCTCTAAGGAGACAGCTATATCAGGCTCCTGTCAGCATGCACTTCCTGGCATTCATATCAGCGTCTACCTTTGGTGACTGCACATGGGATGGATACCAAGGTGGAATGGTCTCCAGACGGCCTCTCCTTCTGTTTCTGTCCCTCACTTTGTCTCCATATTTGCTCCCTTGAGTATTTTGTTGCTCCTTCTAATAAGGACCAAAGCACCCACACTTGGTCTTCCTTCTTCATGAGCTTCATGTGGTCTGTGAGTTGAATCTTGGATATTACTCATCCATTAAAAACAATGAATTTGAGAAATTCTTAGGTAAATGGATGGAACTAGAAGATATCATCCTGAGTGAGGTAACCCAATCACAACAGAACACACATGGTATTCTAATACCATTGATAATTGGATATTACCCAGGAAGCTTGAAATACCCAAGAATCAGCTCACAGACAATAGGCTGATCTTATGGAGACATTTTCTCAGTTGAGGCTTTCTCTTCTCCAGTGAATCTAGCTTAAGTCAAGTTGACATAAAAACTAGCCAGCCCAATGAGTGAGCAGCATCAAGGGTGGGAACATTGAGAACAGGCATAGAAAGAGCCTTTCTTCCCTACAAAGTTGACTTCTATGGATGCAGAGAGAAATTCTATTGCCCCATTGAGTCCCCATATGATAACAAGCTGCTAGCCTGTAACTGCAGAAGAGGCATTTCACCCTTTGGGTCATCTTTGCTTCCCACACACTAGCACCCCTTTCAACTGGATGAAGTTTCCTTCCCTTGTAGTTGTCATAAACTATGAAAAGAATGAAATCAAAGCCAAAAAACAGTTCATACAGAACCATCAATGGCCAGGATTCACACCTGTCTGTTTAAATTAAATATTTATTATGCATGTGATAGGCACAGTATTTAGTATTCCTAGGGTGGGCACAGACTAATTAGAAACATTTGCATATCTTATCACTGTGCTGGGCCTGAGGGAGTCTTAGAGTGTAAATATTCTTCACCTTAAAGAGTAATCACCAAGATACACACAGATAAACAATTGCCACAGCCTAGAATAAGATGGTAGATTATATAACACAGCTGACAATTTTCCTATAGATTTGGAAGAAAGAGAGATAAGAACCATTGGATTAAGTAATGAAGAGCTTGGTTTTAATTTTAAACTTGACCTTCAAGTATTAGGTTGAGATAGAAGGATAGGCAGGAGGCCGCTCAAAGAGATAAAAATGAAAGTGAAGGAGAAAATGGGGTGTCCGGACAGTAATAAAAATCTCAACATTATTGGAAGGGGGACAGTATTACAAATAATTACAGTTGTCTGAGATCTTGAAAACAGTAGAAATGAGCATAGTGATTACTGGGGGAAAAGAATCTCATTGGTCATTCTAAACCAAGATGTGGTATGAATCACATTTAATAATGAGGCTGGATAATTCAAGGATGAAACAATAAAACAGAAAACAGGTGTGGGAAGTGACAATTATCCAGGAACACCATCCCAGAGTACAGAGCAGCTCAAACCAACATGAATTTTTACCAGTCCTGGAGTTCAGAAGTCCCCAGCCTAGGTGGAACTCTTGGAGTTCCTGGGGACAATTTGTCCCACATTCTCACCTAGCTGTCAGGTGCTAGCTGAGCTTGTGGAGAACCAATCCAGTCTGGATTTATGGTCCTATAACTCTCTTGGCGTGTGTATGTCTGTGCCAGGATTTCACACATGCCATTATGTCCTTAGTCATTGGATTGGGTTCCACAATAACTTCATGGTAACTTGATTGTGTCTACACATCCCATTTCCAGGCATGGCCCCCTCCATAAATATCAAGAGCGAGATATTGAATATACTGACCAGGAGGAAGAGAGACAACATGAGTGTTTGATGGTAACGGTGGCTTTAGACTAAATTGTGTCAACCTCAAATCCAAGGGTGGAAGTTCTCATTCCTGATACAGTGACATATGGATATGGGGCCTTTTTTATGGTGAATGGGTTCAGATTAGGTCCTCATGATGAAATTCATAACCTTATAAGATACGCATTAGGGGCTGCTGAGATGGTCTAGTACTTAAGAACATTTACTGCTCTTGCAGAGGACCTTTTGGTTCCTGGCACCCATGTGGACTCTCATAACCATCTGTAACTGCAGTTCAAGAGGATTCAGTGTTCTCTTCTGGTCTCTGTGGGCACTGCATGAATATAGTACACATACATACATACATACATACATACATACATACAGGCAACCACTCATAAACATTAAAAAAAAAAACTTTTAAAAAAGCTATGTTTCAGATCTCCTTCTAGACGGGGATCAGCTAGTTGCTTAAACTTAGACCTCCCTGCCTCTAGCAGCGGCTCTCAACCTGTGGGTTGTGAACTCTTTGGGGTTGCTTGCCACATATCTAGCTTATCAGATATTCACATTACCATCCATATCAATAGCAAAATTATAGTTATGACGTAGCAATGAACATAATTTAATGGTTGGGGCTCACGACAACATGAGGAACTGCACTAAAGGATGCCAGCATTAGGAAGATTGAAAACCACTGCGTCTAAAACCATGAAAAAGAAAATCTTGTTTATGGCCTAGGATTTAAAATTTTGTCACGGCAACCTGAGCTGACTAACACAGCAGGCATGAAACAATGAACTTAGTAGATCTCTGGGCTAGGAATTGGGCTGCCATGGACCAGGGCACAGCAACTGGTTTGTTAGAACATCTACACATCTGGGCATGTGCGTCCTATTTCCCACTTTAGTATCCAAAGAACTCAGGCTTCTAACATTATTATAATAGGATATAATAGAAAAACCATATAAGTGCAATAAATTGGAAGGATAAAATAATATATGTAACATCAGGGCAAAATATTTGAAAATTATAGAAGAAAGAAAAGAGTTCCTGAAAAAATATAAAATAGTCAAATTAAAATATAAAACTTTATTAGATCAGTTGTCTCAGAGAGATTAGAAGGTGATTAATAAACTTTCACTAGACAGATACTAGAATCAGACGGGCTCATGGCTGAATTTTACTTAAACACTAAAAGAAAGGTGATCCTATCATTTTAAAAACTACTTTCAATACCAGAAGAAAAAAGTGGGAAAACTCAACAGTTCTTTTCATCCAACATCTTAGATTTAACATAAAATGCTCAAAATGATCATATGTATAAAAGACTATAAACCATTGTCTCTTAAATACAGATGAAAATGAAGTATCAGTGGATTAAATCGGTTGATAAATCAAAATACTGGCATAGTATGAGCAAGGCAGGCACATTCTAAGGTGGCAAGGATTATTTGTTAGCAAGAAAGACAATATATGACATATGTAATCTAGACTTGTGAGTGTGTGTGTGCGCTCGAGTGAGCGCATGCATGCCCACGTGATCACAAGAAAAAGAGACAGAGACAGAGAGACAGAGACATGAAAGCACAAAGAGGGTTATATGTGAAAATGAAGGGTACCTGCTAGAGGGTCAGAAGAGATAGGGAAAGTAAGAGGCAAAGATTAACAATGTGCAATATGTATACATACACATATTCACCATATACATCTACATATATGCAAACAAAATCCATTATTTTGTATACATACATACATACATACATACATACATACATACACAGAGCATGTCAGTCCAATTCAGCTCATTAAAATTCAAGCAGAAAGCAGTCCATCAGCAGATTGCCCAGTACTCAGCCCTAAGTGGGCATGTATGCCACACCCTTTCCTCTCAAGGCTCGGGGACCATTGTAGAAAGGTTGTAAGCACACGGGTAGTGGATGCCCACTGGAAAGCAATGTTTTATGGCCACAAGAGGGCTTTAGCTCATGTGAACTCACAGAGACTATGTGGGATGTCTGGTCAAGCCAGGGAAGGTCCAAGCATGGATGCCGAAGGAGTCACAAAGCTCCACCTCTAGCTGAGGAGCTATTGACAATTGATGGCTGCTGGGGGAGACAGAGTAGATTTTTCTTTAGGGATATTGCCGTCCTCCCCAACATGGGTTTTGTGATATTGACAGCACAGCCCCGTGCCATAGCTGCAGCCTATGAAGATCCCTGAAGCCATAGACTAAGTAAGACTGGGAGGGTTCCTCACATACAGAAACTGTGAGGTGATAAACCAAGAAAGAGATGGAGCTTGTGTGTGCCCAGGGGCGGGAGAAACATTACTTACAAAGTAAGTAGAGCCAAAACTGACTGGGAAAACAAGCACATGGGGAGGAGGATGAGTTTGGTCAATGAAGACCATCCAAGAAGAACTGCAAGGAACTCCTCCCTTTTATGTCACTGTAGAGTATCGTTTCAATTGTCACAAACAGCAGGAACTTCCATTGTCATTTTAAAAGGAATCAAATACAAAACTGTACTAAATGAATACAGTATCAACATGAGGGAGTTTGTATTAGACAGGGTTCTCTGGAGAACTGACAGAATGAATTTACATACATAGGGGATTTCTTAGAATGGCTTACAGGCTGTGGTCCAGTTAGTTCAACAATGGCTGTCTACCAACAGAAAGTCCAAGAATCCAGTACTTGTTCAGTCCACAAGACTGGATGTCAACTGGTCTTCAGTATATGTCAGAATCCCAAGGACGTAGGCTCTAATGTCAGTCTGGGAATGAGGTCTGGTGGGCAGAGAGCAACAGCTGCTTCCTTCCTTGTCCTTTATGTAGGCTTCCAAGGGACGGTATGGCCCAGATTTAGAGTTGGTCTCCTGACCAAATTCCCTCACAGCTGTTCTCAGCAACCTGAGTCTTTACTTTATTCCGGTTGTAATCCAGTTGACAACCAAGTATAGCCATTACAGAGCCCATTCCCCCTAGTATTTGGCACTTTTTTTCTGTGGAAGAAGTTGATATGATTTCTATTCTTTCTTTCATGTTTCTTCATTTTTTCAATGTAGGATGTGAAGGGCCAACAGTCCTTCAAAGATTGTGCTAAAAATGTACATGTACGTTCACATGTATGTATATATGTATGTGTAAGTACACGTGTATATGTGCATGTCTGTGTGAGTGTGTGTTTTGTTTTATGATTACACACTTGCCCATATGAGTCCTCATCTGTGACTTTCCAGAGTGAAAACCTGGGCTTTTTATTATTTGAATGCAGTCTACTTGTTTGCTGAAGTGTGGGATACCCAGGTACAGAACTGTAAGCACACATCATTCTGAAAAGTTCACATTTGTCCTCAGTGCGCTTTGATAGTTTGCATAGCATTTTGTTTTCTAAATAAGTCTTTTTGATCTAGATCCAAACTGTTGTTTTAAAAAAGGTATCTACACTAATAATGGCCTCCTTCCTTCTTATTCCAATTCTGAGTAAACTGAGAGAGAAAATGGAGGATAGACCAGGTACGCATACAAGGTGGAAGGTGGCTCTCAATCCTGTCAAGTGGACTTGCCAGTTGCACCCCAGAAATAAGCACAGCTCCTCATCCAGCCAGCACTCTACACTACAAGTTTTTATGTCTCCCCCACAGCCCTTCAGAAAGAAATCCTATCCTAGCCCTCTCAGAGTGGGGCAGAAGGCTTCCCTGATGGTGGTGCTCCATGGCCAAGGGACTGACTTGGGCATTCTGGGAGAGTGAGTCTTTCCATACCTACCTACAGGATGATCTGTTAGCAAAGGTCATTCATGAAAATATGAAGCAGAGATGTATCTGATGTCCTAATTTTTGAGGCTCTGAAGTGCATTCATGCCTTCCTGTAGAACAAATCCAAGAAGAAGCTGCCGAAGAGAAGTTGCTCTTGCCAAAGACCCAGGTTCAGTTCCCATTACCCACATAAGACAGTGCACAGCCATCTGTAACTCCAGTTCCAGGGGAATCTGACATCTGGAAAGTGAGTTTCTTAGCTTTCCTCAAGCTCTGCTTAGCCCGGAGATGACAGTAGAGAAGACTGGTTTTAACCTGACAAGAACCTTGAACTTTAAACTCCTTTTTTTTTCTTCCTTTAATTTTATTTATTCATTTTACATCCTGATTGCTGCCCCTCCTCCCAATCCCCCCACTTACACAGTTCCTCCCCCCATACTCCCTCCCCTTCTCCTTTGAGAGGGTGGGTTTCCCCCGCTCTGGTATTGCCTATCCTGGGACATTAAGTCTCTGCAGGAGTAGGAGCATCCTTTCCCACTGAGGCCAGACAAGGCAGCCCAGTTAAGGAAACGGATTCCACAGACAGGCAACAGATTTAGGGGTAGCCCCTGTTCCAGTTGTTAGGGAGCCCACATGAAGGCTGAGCTGCACATCTGCTACATATGTGCAGGGAGCCTTGGTTCAGCCTGTGCATGCTCTTTGTTTGGTGGTTCACTCTGAAAGCCCCCAAGGGCCCAGGTTGAACTTTAAAATTCTAAGTCCTCAGGGCAAGGTGATTTAATGTGGGACTATGATGACTTTGAACTCCAACCTGCAAAAGAATTTAACAGTAAATTGTCCTTGGAAATGTGAAATTATAAAAAGCAGGTTATATTAAAATCCAGGACATTATAACCATTATGGGCCAAATTGAATCCCACTTCTTCAATTCATATATTAATGCTGAATTTCTAATACCTCAGAATATGATATTATGTTGGGAAATAGTAATTGAGTTAATGAGGTCATTAGATTGGATCCTAACTCTACAGGACTCTTGTCTTCATAAGGGAAGATTAGAAAGGAAACAGATACTGAAGAAGGGCCCTGTGGACACACAGGGGACAGCCATCTACAGGCCTACAGAAATGGCCACAGGAGAAACCAGCCCTCTTAGCCCTTTGATATTGGACTTTGGCCCTCTAGCACTTCTAAAAGGATCCTTCAATGGCCGTGACACTAGTGTTAGATTTTTATCACTAATACAAGTTTACATATACTGTATGAGAGTCACTGTGGGTTGTTTTGATTTTGTTTGTTTTTAATAGAAAAATGTCCTAAAGGTGAGACCAGAAGGGGTCGAAGAGGTTGTTCAAGAGTTAAGAATGCTGAATGCTCTTGCAGAGGACTGGAGTTAAGGTCCCAGCACCCATGTAGAGCAGCTCACAACCATGTGTAACTCTAACTCTAGTTCCAGGGATCTGATATCTTCTTCTAGCAAACATGGGCATTCGTGTATCTGATGAATATATGTGTGTGTGTGTGTGTGTGTGTGTGTGTGTGTGTGTATTATACATACATACATACATACATACATACATACATACATACATACATACAGGCGTGTAAATACTCATATACATGAAATAAAAACAGTAAGTAAACTTTTAGAAAGATGAGAACAGACAGGCTCTGAAAGACTGATGCTCCCTTCCACACATGGAGTTGAGAGTTAGACCCAAAAGAACAGAGTGATTTGTAGAGAACACAGTTGCCCCTTGCCTTTCCTCCATGCTCTCTGCCTAGGAAGCAGAGGAAGGATGGAGAACTTCCTTGGTGGGTTGTTCTGATGACTGGGGAAGGGGAACAGGCTCTCCAGCTCCCATTGGCTATCCGACATGCAGGCTCCCTTGCTGGGACAGATTCCTTCAACTTTTCTCTCATTATGAAGAGGACTTGCTTTCTCTCCTCTCTTTTTTTTTATAATTTATTTTTTTCTCAAATCGTAATTCATTCACACAGGGGTTATAAACACAGAAAGGCAGGATGTGGGGAAGGGAATGACACTGGAGTGTGGGTGTTCAGGGGGAATACAGATATCTTCAGAACCGGGTATCTTCAGAACTGGGTGAAGGTTCAGGGGATAAGTCACTATGACTCTGCCTATGACTCACTTGTCCTTATCTAAGTTGGTATTGTCTGCCAAGGCTACCTATTTACAAGGTCTATGACTACTCAGGCTTGTAGATTTCCACAAAAGCTGCCTGTTTACATTAGCTTATAGCCATCTGTTTCAATGTTTTTCTACTGAGACCCAAGACTTGGTGTTAGTATACATGTATGACAGGCCTATTGCTGATTTTAGGCCTATGGCTGATTTTAGGTGTTCTGTGTGTAAGCAGGGCTGCCCCTGACATCTCCTCCCTTCTCTAAGTATAGAAAGGCTATGGCAATTCTAAACTTTCGAAGGCGGGGATAGAGGCCTGACCTCCAGTATTTGAAGGGGACCTTGTAATGGCTCCAGTCCCCCTGTCATTGTCCAGTGAGGCATGAGGGCCATACCCGTCCCGATGTCTTTTTCCTGGAGAAGGGATACTTTTGACATCAACCCCTATGCAGTCAGGCTTGTCCCTCAGGGAACCCAGATAGATATTTTTATCTTTTATTTATATTCCCTTGCAGTGCTTAGCCTTGCAGCCTAAGCAAGAATTCAAATCGCCTGTCAGAGGGGGTTCTGGGTGGCCCCTCTCTGCTTGGTCTAGGGCAGAAGTCCCCCCTTTTAGGTTGGGTGGAGATGGGTTTTGGGAACACCCTATATAAAGTAACAACCTCATCTTGAGTCTCATGGTCTTCCATAGCTAACTTATGATAATGTATCTGAGTAGGTTTTGCTACCGAATTATTTATCTGTTATATCACAGAGTTAATCCGCCTATTTGAGGGCCAGGGACCAGCAGAAAAAAGCAAAAAGAACCCAAATAATGGTCTCAAGATGGAAGGAAATAGGGTTGACAACCTTGGAGAGGCTGAAAATCAATTCTTGTACCAGCATTCATCTGTCTCTCTCTCTCTGATTTTTCTTAGGGCCTTCACTGACCTATTTCATGCTCTCTTTAACCCTCCTTGTCTTGTCTATGTAAAGGCAACCTTCTTCTTTAAGGGCTGTACACAGTCAAGAGCTGTACACAGCTTTTTCTATTGTAATAGAGTAAATCAAGTCCAATAAGGATCTTTGCGATTTTAGGAGGTCTCTTCAGACAGCGAAACGAGGGATTTCTTCAGATTAGTGATGTCAATCTCTAGCTGTTTGATGTTCTTGTCAGTGGCCCTTCAAAGGTCTGAGTAGTATAAGTTCAGAGGCCAGCATGTGGATTAGAACTTCTAACAGCAGACATCACGGGTGATTCATTTTTACCTGGAAAGGAAAAAGAAGGGAATTCTCAGGGAGATTTCTCTTCCCTGGATGTAAATTGTTATTCATTGTATTTATGGTTGGGCCTGGCTTTGTGGGGGTATCTATTTTTTTTTCATTAATCTTTTTGGTAGCCGGTTAGCTGTGCCTTCTGTGGTATCAGACAGGCATATCAATCCTCGGCCCCATAAGGGAACTGGGTCTGGGCCATTCCCTTTAAGGGTAAGAGGGTCCTTCCCCATATCTGTGGCAAAGTATTGTTGGTCTCGGTGGTGCCAGAGGCAGTCAGCAGCAGATTTGCCATGAGCTTTTTGAGCTTTAGAGAGATAAAAGTGAACAAGGCATGATGGAGAGTATTTCAGGGGGACTCCTTCTGAGGGAGTACCGTTCACCCTCTTTTGTTTTTAAAGCCAATTTTTCAGAGTTCTTGTAAAATCAGGGCAGAAGTGCCAACAGTCGCTCCTTCCACACTCAGAGAGTCATGAAGACCCTGTTTAAGGATATATAAATCTGTATTAATAATCTTTTGTCAAAGGACTGTTATAGCACCGCCGACAACTAATCAGACTATATAACATATCGATTAGTAATAGCTTCTTCTACTTTTTGTGAGATTACCTCTCTTTTGTCAATTAATTGTTGAGGAAAATTAGGATTTACATCTCTCTTGAGAATATTGGACAGAGACTTAAATTCTTTTGTGGAGAGCTTAAAATAGGATCTTAGCCAATTAGCAACTCCTAGAAACTTTTGAAAATAATTTAAAATAAGTAAACTCTCTCCCTCTCTCTCTTTTTTCTTTTTAGACCCTTTATCTGTGTGGGGTTTTTTTTATTGGATATTATGTGTATTTACCTTTCAATGTTATCTCCTCTCCCGTTCTCCCCCAAAACCCCTTATCCCATACCCCCTCCTCCTAATTTTGTGAGGGTGTGCTCCACACAACCTCCCAGTCCCATCTCCCTGCTCTCGAATTCCCACACAGTAGGGGATCCAAACTTTTGGGGACCATGGCCCTCCACTTTCACTGAAGTCTAACAAGGTCACCCTCAATTCCCTATACAGGTGCATGAGTCCCTCCCTTTGTGCTCTCTGGCTGGCAGTTTAGACTTTGGGAGCTCTGGTTGAAACTTTTGATACTCCTTCTAGAAAGGACCAAAGCATCCACACTTTGGTCTTCCTTCTTCTATGTGAGTTTTATGTGGTCTATACGTTGTTTCTTAGAAATTGTGAGCTTTTGGGCTAATATCCACTTATCAGTGAGTGCATACCATGTATGTTCTTTTGAGATTGGGTCACCTCACTCAAGATGATATTTTCCAGCTCCATCCATTTGCCTAAGAATTTCATGAACTCATTGTTTTTAATAGCTGAGTAGTACTCCATTGTATAAATGTACCACATTTTCTGCATCCATTCTTCTGTTGAAGGGCATCTGGGTTCTTTCCAATTTCTGGCTATTATAAATAAGGCTGCTATGAACATGGTGGAGCATGTGTCCCTGTTGTATGTTGAAACGTCTTTTGGGTATATGCCCAGGAGTGGTATAGCTGGGTCCTCAGGTAACACTATGTTCAATTTTCTGAGATACCGCCAGACTGCTTTCCATAGTGGTTGTACCAGTTTACAATCCCACCAACAGTGGAGGAGTGTTCGTCTTTCTCCACATCCTCGCCAACATGTGCTGTCATCTGTGTTTTTGATCTTAGCCATTCTGACTGGTGTGAGGTGGAATCTCAGTGTTGTTTTCATTTGCATTTCCCTGATGACTAGGGATGCTGAATACTTCTTTGGGTGCTTCTCAACCATTCTAGCTTCCTCAGTTGAGAATTCTTTGTTCACCTCTGTGCTCCATTTTTAAATAGGGTTCTTTGATTGTCTAGAGTCTAATTTCTTCAGTTCTTTGTATACCTTGGATATTAGCCCTTTATCAGATGTAGGGTTGGTGAAGATCTTTTCCCAATCTGTTGGTTGCCGCTTTGTCCTGTTGACTGTGTCCTTTGCTTTAGAGAAGCTTTGCAGTTTTATGAGGTTCCATTTGTCAATTCTTGGTCTTAGAGCACAGGCCATTGGTGTTCTGTTCAGGAACTTTTCTCCTGTGCCCATGTGTTCCAGGCTTTTCCCCAGTTTCTCTTCTATTAGTTTCAGTGTGGCTAGTTTTAGGTGGAGGTCCTTGATCCACTTGGAATTGAGCTTTGTACAAGGAGATAAGTATGGATCAATTTGCATTTTTCTACATGCTGACCTCCAGTTGGACCAGCACCATTTGTTGAAAATGCTGTCTTTTTTCCACTGGATGGTTTTAGCTCCTTTGTCAAAGATCAAGTGACCATAGGTATGGGGGGTTCATTTCTGGGTCTTCTATTCTATTCCATTGATCCTCCCACTTGTCTCTGTTCCAATACCACACAGTTTTTTACCACTATTGCTTTGTCGTACAGCTTGAAGTCAGGGATGGTGATTCCCCCAGAAGTTCTTTTATTGCTGAGAGTAGTTTTTGCAATCCTGGGTTTTTTGTTATTCCAAATGAATTTTAAGATTGCTCTTTCTATCTCTGTGAAGAATTGAGTGGGAATTTTGATGGAGATTGCATTAAATCTGTAGATGGCTTTTGGCAAAATAGCCATTTTTACAATATTAATCCTTCCAATCCATGAGCATGGTAGATCTTTCCATCTTCTGAGATCTGCTTCGATTTCTTTCTTCAGGGGCATGAAGTTCTTGTCATACAGGTCTTTTACTTGCTTGGTTAGGTTCACACCCAGGTATTATATATTATCTGTGACTATTGTGAAGGGTTTCATTTCCATAATTTCTTTCTCAGCCAGTTTATCTTTTGAGTAGAGGAAGGCTACTGATTTGCTTGAGTTAATTTTATATCCAGCCACTTTGCTAAAGTTGCTTATCAGGTTTAGGAGTTCTCTGGTGAAAGTTTTGGGGTCACTTAAGTATACTATCATGTCATCTGCAAATACTGAGATTTTGACTTCTTCCTTTCCAATTTGTATCCCTTTGACCTCCTTGTGTTGCCTAATTGCTCTGGCTAGGACTTCCAATACTATGTTAAATAAGTAGGGGGAGAGTAGGCAGCCTTGCCTAGTCCCTGATTTTAGTGGGATTGCTTCAAGTTTCTCTCCATTTAGTTTGATGCTGGCTACTGGTTTGCTGTATATTGCTTTTACTATGTTTAGGTATGGACCTTGAATTCCTGACCTTTCCAAGACTTTTATCATGAAGGGATGTTGAATTTTGTCAAATGCTTTCTCAGCATCTAGTGATATGATCATGTGGTTTTTTTCTTTGAGTTTGTTTACATAGTGGATTACATTGATGGATTTCCGTATATTGAACCAACCCTGCATTCCTGGGATAAAGCCTACTTGATCGTGATGGATAATTGTTTTGATGTGTTCTTGGATTCGGTTCGATAGAATTTTATTGAGTAATTTTGCATCAATGTTCATAAGGGAGATTGGTCTGAAGTTCTCTTTCATTGTTGGGTCTTTGTGTGGTTTAGGTATGAGGGTAATTGTGGCTTCATAGAATGAATTGGGTAGTGTACCTTCTGTTTCTATATTGTGGAATAGTTTGAAGAGAATTGGAATTAGGTCTTCCTTGAAGGTCTGATAGAATTCTGTACTAAAACCATCTGATCCCAGACTTTTCCTTGTAGGGAGACTTTTAATGACTGCTTCTATTTCTTTTGGGGTTATGGGACTGTTTAGATGGTTTATCTGGTCCTGATTTAACATTGGTAACTGGTATTTGTCTAGAAAATTGTCCATTTCATCCAAATTTTCCAATTTTGTTGAGCATAGGCTTTTGTAGTAGGATCTGATGTTTTTTTTTAATTTCCTTGGTTTCTGTTGTTATGTCACCCTTTTCAGTTCTGATTTTATTAATTTGGATACTGTCTCTCTGCCCTCTGATTAGTCTAGTTAAGGGTTTATCTATCTTGTTGATATTCTCAAAGAACCAGCTCCTGGTTTTATTGATTCTTTGGATAGTTCTTTTTGTTTCTATTTGGTTGATTTCAGCCCTGAGTTTGATTATTTCCTGCCGTCTACTCCTCTTGGGTGTATTTGCTTCTTTTTGTTCTAGGGCTTTCAGGTACGTTGTAAAGCTGCTAGTGTATGCTCCCTCCAGTTTCTTTTTGTAGGCACTTAGAGCTATGAATTTTCCTCTTAGCACTGCTTTCATTGTATCCCATAGATTTTGGTATGATGTGTCATCATTTTCATTAAATTCTAAAAAGTTTTTTATTTCTTTCTTTATTTCTTCCCTTACCAGATTATCAAGGAGTAGGGTGTTGTTCAGTTTCCATGTGAATGTGGGCTTTCCATTGTCTTTGACATTTTTGAAGACCAGCCTTAGACCATGGTGATCTGATAGGATGCAAGGGATTATTTCAATTTTTTTTATATCTGTTGAGGCCTGTCTTGTGCCCAATTATATGGTCTATTTTGGAGAAGGTACCATGAGGTGCTGAGAAAAAGGTATATTCTTTTGCTTTAGGGTGAAATGTTCTATAGATGTCTGTTAAGTCCATTTGGTTCATAACTTCTGTTAGTTTCACTGTGTCTCTGTTTAGTTTCTGTTTCCACAATCTGTCGATTGCTGAGAGTGGGGTGTTGAAGTCTCCCACTATTATTGTGTGAGGTGCAATGTGTGTTTTGAGCTTTAGTAAGGTTTCTTTTATGAAAGTGGGTGCTCTTGTATTTGATGCATAGATATTTAGAATTGAGAGTTCATGTTGGTTGACTTTTCCTTTGACAAGTATGAAATGTCCTTCCTTATCCTTTTTGACAGCTTTAAGTTGAAAGTCGATTTTATTCGGTATTAGAATGGCTACTCCCACTTGTTTCTTAGGGCCATTTGCTTGAAAAATTGTTTCCCAACCTTTTACTCTAAGGTAGTGTCTGTCTTTGTCACTGAGGTGGATTTCCTGTAAGCAGCAAAAAACTGGGTCCTGTTTGCGTATCCAGTATGTTAGCCTATGCCTTTTTTATTGGGGAATTGAGTCCATTGATGTTAAGAGATATTAATGAGAGGATGTTGTTGCTTCCTGTCATTTTTGCTAATAGTGGAAACATCGTTATCTTCTTTTGGGTTTGATGGAAAAGGATTATTTTCTTGCTTTTTCTAGGGTATGATTGCCCTCCTTGTATTGGAGCTTTCCTGCTATTATCCTTTGTAGTGCTGGATTTGTGGGAAGATACTGTGTAAATTCGGGTTTGTCAGGGAATATCTTGGTTTCTCCATCTATGGTAATTGAGAGTTTTGCTGGGCTGGCATTTATGTTCTCTTAGGGTCTGTATGATATTTGTCCAGGATCTTCTGGCTTTTATAGTATCTGGTGAGAAGTCAGGTGTAATTCTGATAGGTTTGCCTTTATATGTTACTTGGCCTTTTTCCCTTACTGCTTTTAAAATTCTTTCTTTGTTTTGTGCCTTGATTTTTATGTGACGGGAGGTATTTCTTTTTTGATCTAGTCTGTTTGGCGTTCTGTAGGCTTCTTGTGTGATTATGGGCATCTCATTCCTTAGGTTAGGGAAGTTTTCCTCAATAATTTTGTTGAAGATATTTACTGGCCCTTTAAGTTGGGAATCTTCACTCTAATCTATACCTATTATCCTTAGGTTTGGTCTTCTCATTGCGTCCTGGATTTCCTGGATGTTTTGTGTTAAGAACTTTTTGCATTTTGCATTTTCTTTGACAGTTGTGTCAATATTTTCTAAGGTATCTTCTGCACCTGAGATTCTTTCTTCTATCTCTTGTATTCTGTTGGTGATGCTTGTGTCTATGACTCCTGATTTCTTTTTTAGGTTTTCTATCTCCAGGGTAGTCTCCCTTTGTGATTTCTTTATTGTTTCTACTTCCATTTTTATGTCCTGGATGGTTTTTTTCAGTTCCTTCATCTGTTTGTGTTTTCTTATAATTCTTTAAAGGATTTTTGTGTTTCTTTAAGGACTTCATCCTGTTTACCTGTGTTCTCCTCAAGTTTTTTGATAGTGTTATTTATTTCCTTCTTATAGTCCTCTAGCATCATCATTAGAAGTGATTTTAGATCTGGTTCTTGCTTTCCTGGTGATATGGGGAGTTCAGGACTTTCTAATATGGGAGAACTAGGTTCTGATGATGGCAAGTACCTTGGGTTGGTGGTGCTTGTGTTCTTGCGCTTGCCTTTTGCCAACTGGATCACCTTTGTGCTATCTGTGCTGTCTCTGACTGGGGCCTGTCTTTCCTATCATCTAGGTTGTGTCAGAACTGTTTGGGATGGATTTTGCTGCTGGGGTTAGAGCTGAGGCCCAAGATCCGATCTGTGCTCAGGTGGAAACCGGAAGGAGTCTGGGCTCCAGGTCAGGAGTGGATTCCTGGGTCCCAGTGGGTCTCGGTTGCTCCCTGATTGGGGCAAGTATTGCTGCTTCCTAGCCTAAGATACTGCTTGGGTTAGAGCTCCTGGGAGCCCTGCTTCCTCTAGGTTCTGTGAGTTTGGGTGCAGAGCTGACTCCTAGGATCTGCCAAGTACTCGGGCCCAGACCGGAAGGAACCCATGCTCCGGGCCTAGAGTGAATTCTTGGGTCCCAGTTTCTCCCTGTTTGGGGGCAAGTATTGCCACCTCCTAGCCTACGATACTGCTTGGGTTAGAGCTCCTGAGAGCCCTGCTTCCTCTAGGTTCTGTGAGTTTGGGTCAGAGCTGATTCCAGGGATTTGCCGAGAGCTCGGCCCAGACCGGATGGAGCCTGCGCTCCGGGCCAGGAGTGAATTCCTGGGTCCCAGTGGGTCCCGGTTGCTCCCTGTTTGGGGCAAGTGCTGCTTTTTCCTTACCTGGGATGCTGCCTGAGTTAAATCTCCTGGGAGGCTGGCCCTCTTTCTCTCGGTTTTCTGGGGTTGGGTACAGAGCTGCCGCCTATGACCTGCTCTATGCTAGGGCCCAGACCGGAAGTCCTCTCCTCTCTTTTTTAATGTTCAGGGTTTGTTGTTGTTGTTGTTGTTGTTGTTTTAAATTAATTTGTGAGGGCCAGATGCCCCTTTAAGGACACCAGTAAATGTTTATGTAGATCATGTTTTTCACTCTAAAGAATTCACCCTTTGAAAGGCAACATTCCTATTCCTACAGTGGCCAAATTTGCAACTCTCAGCAGCACACCTCCTCTAGGAAGATTAAAGGTTGGTCAGTGTCTGACTCTGCCCTCCTGTTATGGGCTATGTTATAACTAAGGAAACTCTAATTTGTATACTATATATTGACTTAATAAGCATCCAGCTCAGTGCCAGGGTCAGTTTAATGTTAATTAGAATAACCTTTGATGTAGACAGAGAATTGTTTTTTGCTTGACAGTTGATACAAATGTTTTCATGTGTCTTATCTGCTTTCCCCCTATTATGTGTGACTTGGTGAGTTTACATGAGTCATAAAAGCAGCATAGCTAATCAGCAGCAGTCACCAGACCAAATTCTGTCTCTAACTTCAGGGATCTTCTTGCTGTTTCATACAGTTGCTTAGAAAAGATATTCATTAATCCAGCTGTTGAATGAAGCATCAGAAAACCAGGGAGCTTGGAACAGACACCTATGAGCTCAGTGGTGCTTATACTTGAACTATGTGAAGTAAAAATTTTCAAAGGTGCATGAGCTATAATGGACCTTAAGCAGTGTGTGATCCCATGGCTGGAATACCTTGCTTCTGAGGCAAATGAGATCATGAGCTTCCTAGCCTATCTTAGCATTAGCAACCATGCATCCTTTCTCAATGAGAAACCACACTGATCTCTCCTAAACCTTTTCTTCTCTCCAAAATCAGAAACACAGACCCTCTGGGGTAGAGTGGCCATCTCGTTTCTCCTAGCCTCTCTCTTTTCTGGCCACCAGAGGAGGCCTCTACCATGAGCTTATGACATGGTGCACTGCCTCACCACAGATCCAAGAGGAATAGACTGACTGTGCACTGTTATCCAAAATAAACGTCGCCTCCCTCAAACTGCTTATGCCGGATATCTGTTACAATTCAAAGAAAGCTGATGAGCATAATCGTCTTTCCGTGTCAATTTCTTGTCATGGCTGAGAAGTTTCCCTTACCTACCTTCTCTCTTGTGGTCACCGGGCCTGTACAGACCCAAATCATTACCTTGTTCTGATCGGCTGCTCTCAGTACATGAGGGCTGGTAATCAATCCTGTCTGCTTGATCAGACTGAGGGGTACCCACATGAGTAAGGCGCAGTGCAGGGGCACAGAGTTGCGGTGGTGCAGGGCTGCAGGGGCTCAGGGGCTCAGGGGTGTGTCTATGAGAATGATACTCTCTAGAAACTAGAGAGTAAACCCACTCCGAATGAGAGCAGAACCCACCCACGGTATAGGTCTCTGAGTGGACTAAAAGGCAGAAGGGGGATGTCAGTAGGCACAGGTATTCTCTTCCTCCAGTTCCTGTCCACCATGGAACCCGGAGCTCAGCCACATGCTCCTAGTACTAAGACTAAGACGTTTAGGTCCACCTCGGGTCCAGACGCAACAGAGCCAAGGACTATGGGCTGATAGTTCTGAAAACAGGAGCTCAAATAAAACTTTTTCTTGTAAGTTGTTCCGCCAGGTATTCTGTCGCAGAGATAAAAAGTCTTACAGAAGGTAAGCCATACATTCTGAAGTCTGTCTCCACAGACACATATAGCCTCCTTGCTGCCTAGCTGAAGCCTATTTGAAAAGGAAAGAGGAAGTGCCGTCCAGTTTCATCAGCTCAGTACTTTTGGTACAAGATCATCCCAGGATACTCTCTTTTATAAAACATCCCGTGCAAGGAATAAAGGAAATGCACATTCAGAGGTGGGGCTGCATTAGCATAACCACTCAGGACTAGCGCCTACGCCGTTAAAAAGTCTGTGAGTTACACAGAGAAAAAGCAGAGAAGAGATTCTGTGTGCTCAGTCCCTTTCAAGAAAAATTCTTTTCAAGATGTATTTTTCCATGCAGAAAAAATTTAACTTGGAAATGCATAGGGAGAGATGATGGCTCTGGCAAACCTTGACCCAATCATGTAAAGTGGGATTATTCACGCCTCTCTGCCCAGGAAGCTATTCGGGATCCTTAGATGAAAATAGAAGTGAGAAGTGTACTTATAAATAAGTAAAGATTTTTACTGCTAAGATCAGCACCGAGGCACGTTGGGGCGTTTGTGTCTTGGACTTGCTGAGTCGGCAGACATAGATGGTGTGTGAAGACAGTGGGACTCGTGAGAACTACATTCCTCTTTCCTCGCAGCCGCACCCCTCCCCCTCTAGCTCCCTGTGCAGGCCCGGCTCAGTCTGGTGTACAATACTCCTCTCTGCTCCACAGCAGGTACATTGTAAGTGTCCCCTCTGCAGAATGGAGTCCCAGCATATTTTAGTATTTATTTTCAGCCATTCAATAAGAAATTGACCCTATGGGTTGGATACTACATACAACTAATGCCAGTCAAACGTCTTTTTAAAATCTAATTTCTTTACATGCTTTTTAAAAAAGAAAGATGCGATTGGGCTGGTGATCAAGAGAGCACAAGGACACTGAATACTTTGTGACAGTGGCATGCACATCATTAAGTGGTATCATGAGACTGTGTTCTCAAAGACAGTTGATTAAGCAAAGATAACTAACTCCCACTGCTTCTCCTCCTTCTCCTATCTTCACCTTCATTGCATGAGGGGGATTTCTGGGATAAATCTTCCAAAGTTACAAATATATTCTTTAAAGACCTCGAAAAATTCACATCACCCACATACCCAAAAAGAAAAGTAGATTTAATGAGATACTTCTGTTTCTGCAACATTAGGAGATAGTTTATTTTTAAAGCAATGCATCTTTACATTCTTACTTTAGGAAATGGTTTGCTTTCAAAGCAATATGCATGTGCATTCTGATAACACAGAAGCAAGACTCACACTTTACTGAACAAACTTCAATGAATACCAGCAGTGTTGGTACAGAAGGGCCTTTAGCAAAATGTCCCCTAGACTGCTTGACAAAATAGAATGGCAGGGTGAAGAATGCTAATTACTTTTATTTTCAAAAGAATTAAAAATGACCTTTAGTTTATATTGTTAGGCGGGATCTTCTTATATAGGCCAGATTGGCCTTGAACTCCTGATCTTCCTGCCCCAGCTCCCAGCAGACTAGAATTATACTATACACTATACTAAGTCTCCAAAATATATGGTAAGTGGAAAACATTTACAGAATTACACACTGTCTGTTCACATACACCATCATGTGTGTCTGCATCTCAGAAGTTTCTCTCTGGTGCTAACTGGTTTCTGGCAATCAGCTGAGAATTATTCTAAGTCCTGGAACAGAGACAATTTTTTTGTTATGGAGATTTCAATAAGATACAGATAATTGCTATCTTGAGACTGAGTGTCTTAGTGTTCTGTTGCTGTGAAGAGACACCATGACCACAGTGGCTCTTACAAAGTAAAACATGTAACTGGAGCTGGTTTACGGTTTCAGAGGTTTAGTTCATTATTGTCATGGCTGGGAACATGGTGGCATGCAGGCAGACATGATGCGGGAGAGGTAACAGAGAAATCTACGTCCAGATTGATAGGCAGCAGGAAGAATAGACATTGGGGGTGGCTTGAGCCACTTAACACCCCATAGCCCATCCCTAGTGAAATGCTTCCTCCAACAAGGCCACACCTACTCCAACAAGGCCACACCTCCTAATCCCTGCCAGATAGTGCTACTCCCTAATCTCCAAACATTCAAATATGTGAGTCTGCCTATTGGGTCTTTCCTATTCACACCACCACACTGGGGATTGTCAAATTGCTAAAATGGAGATAACTAGTAAGTGTGTCCTCACTTCAGAATCTCCCCTCAGAATTCCAAGAGGTGATATTTTGCCTGGTACAGTTTCTCACAGGTTCAGTTTGGGGGGGAGGGTGACTTCCTCCAAACATCTGCACAGCTCTCTTTGTTTGCAAAAAGACAGGTAGATAGTCATCCGTAAATCCATACATCCTACAGCTCAAAGGGATCAGGGGTTTGTCTAGGAAATGGATCTTGGAGTTATTCTAAACAAAATTGTGCCAGATAAGATATATTCTTATCTTAAAGTTTCAAGTAAAATCACTCTGTCTCTCAATCTTTGTAAATCATCTGTAAAGACTGTAATTCTTCTGTACAACCCACATTTAGAAAGCCATTGACAAGTTGCTTCTAACTAGAAATCTAGAAGAATAATTGATTGCCAGTTTTCTTTGCCGGTTCCCCTATATTTTGTCTGGCTGCTGGTTCTATTCTTCTGAGTCATAGGAAGGTTGCTGATCAGGAGAGATCTAGCAAGCTGCTCTGTCTCAGAATGGATAAAGGTGACCGCGAAGCTGTCTCAGTATGGAGTGGCGCTAAAGCCTATTCTATGTCCTGCTCTATGCTGCCTTTTACGCAACCACCTGCTTGGAAATGCTTAATGTGTTTCAGGAAGGTGGGAAGAGAAGCATTCAGCCTTTGTGCACAAACCCACATGAACCGCGTTTTCCCCAAGAACTTCCATTTACATTCACGTGTCTGATTTGCATGCTCTTTGTAATGCCTTACGTTAGGAAATACACTTACACTTGCCTTTTGACTACCGTGCTGTCACTGCTATAGCTAATTTACAGTTGTGTTAGGAACTTCATTGGAAACGGGTAATTTCGCATTCAGTGTGTACAGAGTGGGAGGAAGAGATAAGAATAAGATGAAAAGGCTCTGAAGATGAAAGCTGTAAGTGAAGACAGGTATAAGTGGCTTAATTCATCTTTTATTCTACAGCACAGGAGGGAGGCAGAAACCTCCATTTCAAAGCCATGTCAGGCGTGCTACCATGCGCGTATAGAGATATTTGACAATCACTCAGTTCCATATCTAGAAAATTAATCAGATCTGACAGCTGTTGCCCCCTTATGTGAGGGCTTTTCCCGGTTTTATCAATACCCTAAATGATAACCACGAATCCATAGCTAGCTGGCCGAGTGTTCATAGATGCAAATCTCATTATTTTACCTGGGGTCTTTGGGTGAGGACTGAAGCTGACTCTGTGCTGGAATCAGGCAGTATATCTAGGTCACTGACAGCCAGCCACAAGATTGACAGCAGCCCCTTTCATGTGAGAGCAGATGTACCTCAAGGGAGAGTCGATGGTTGGATTCACTGATGGATTGTCCACGGGGCTAAATCTCTGGGAGGAAAAAGAGTACAGGACCTGCCACTTAATTCCCCAGGCAGAAAACTTCTATGGAGAAGAAATCCACCCTCAGGGGAGTAGGAGGCAGCTGTCCTTTGCAGAACCAGAGACCCAGAATGCAAGCAAGACATACAAATTTTAATGAAGTAGGGCACAGCCCCACTGCTGGGTCAGGGTGCCAACGTTCCTGGGGAGGACAGGTGATGAGCAGGTCATCTGAAGTTGCTGTTCTACATCTCAGGTGACAGTGCTCTCTGCTGCTGAGACCTGTACTGGTTTTCCAAGTCTGCCAGTCAAAGTTGGTAGGTGGATTGGTTAAGACAAAATCAACACTAATACATTAAAAAAAAATTCCCTGAAAACAAAAGGAGAGACTATTTGGGGAAAGAAAGGGGCTCAGCAAGAAACAGGTAGGGATGGGGGAAGATGGTAGAAGATGGACCAAATAAGAACAAAGGGTGTGTGTGTGTGGGTGTGCTTATGTGTGTGCATGCATGTGTGTGTGCATATGTGTGCATGTGTGCATGCATGTGTGTATATGTGTGTGTGCATGCATGTGTGTGCACATATGTGTATACATGTGTGTATGTGTTTGCATGTGTGTGTGCATGTGTATACATGTGTGTGTGCATGCATGTGTGTGAATGCATCTACTTGTGTGTGTGCATGTATGTGCATGTGTTTGTGTGTGTGCATGCATGTGTGTGCATGTTGTGTAAAAAGGTCATAATGAAACCCATTGCTTTGTATGCCAACTTAAAAATTAAGCAAATTGTTGGAAGTAGGGAAGGCTTGAAGGTTTCAAATCATTTGGTCATGTTGTGCACCAGAAGGCTAGCAAAGAGCATCAAAACTGATTCACTTCAAGACCAGTGAAGCCAGAGAACCTGGGAGATTGAAGTTTTAGGGTCTTTGTTACTAAACGGTTATAAACAGGAGATTGATGCTGGGACCCACATTCCTTCACCAATTGTCTTTGGGAGCATCCTCTTCGACAGGCACCCTTTAAGTGCCAAAGCTGGTGTGACTGGAATGTGCTCTGCCCATAGGCAATCATAGTCCATGGAGAGAGACACAAACCAGTAATGGCCCTGTGGTCTTCTGAGAGTTGTGTCTGATTTTCACTCAAGGTGTGTCTGATTAGACTTGAGGGAGATTCAAGAAAAATACTTGGGAAGTTGGTATCTTAGCTGAGTTTTGAAGGATCTGAGAAGGGTACCCTACACAGTTTATCATTTGTTTCTTCAGCCGATGTTTGTTGAGTGCCTTCTGCAGTAGACTCTGTTTTAGGGACAGCTATCATAATGGCAAGTCAAAGAAATACCTATGAGTAGAGGTTCAAGGGGGGAAACTCAGTTTCCATGAACAAGTTTACACAAAGAGGACAGTGATGCTCTGGAGTCAGAAGCAGCAGTGATAAACCATGCACACAAGGTCTTGAAGAGGTAGCATGTATCCTCCTGTTGGATCTCACTGCTGCCTACGATGCTCTACCAGAAACAGCATGCATGAGAAAGCAGAGAGGCTCCTTGGAAATATTCCACACGTTTGAGAAATCATCATGTGATTCTGCTTGTCTGGACCTCAGTCAGCATGAGCGTTTTTTAGTTACCTCCATAGGAAAGAATTCATAAGCCATGTTCATTTGCCTTGCCCAGAAGTCAAGGCAAGTCATGAAAATAGCAATGCCAGGCAACCTCTGAGATGATGGCTCTGGTCACCGTCATCCCTGGGCTCTGCAGATGACATCAGCTATTGCCTCAGCTAAGACATGTACTCTGTGGGTTTCACAATCTCTCAGAAATTCTCCTAAGAAACTGTTCATCTAATTATTTAAAAACTTTTTCAAGGACCAATCTAAGCAAAGGTATCCGCCTGATACACTGTTCACAGACTGAGTAAGGCTTCACATACTATTTCAATTGACGAATCCTTTTCATCAGAGAAACTTTTACTTGAACCTAGAAATGCAGATATATAACATAGGTACCCAATAGTCTGCTAACTCTGCTTCCAGGGGATCTGACACCCTCTTCTGGCCTTGGTGGGCACTGCATGAACATACATGCAGACAAATACTCAGATACACAAAACACAAACTTGAAAAAAATACAGCGTGGCTTGTTGTGAGTTGTGAATATCTTTCTGAAACTCATCAGGCAGTACATAGACACGGATACCGACTCTCCACAAATTTCCCCTTCATTGTAGAAAAAATATTACCTGTCTTTAAAAGCAGTAGTTTCATTCTAAACAAACAAATCATAAGTTTAGATTTATCACTCTAATATATGAGCAGTCACACGAACCCCTTAGAATGTCAATATTCTTAAAGGCACAGATAAGTGATATTTCTGAACAAGCAAAGTGAGAATCCAACCAGGACCATGGTTATCCTTTATGCCAACCGGAGTAACCCACATCCTTTAGAGCTTCATTCTACAAATCCAGGTAGTGGTAAGAAATAGTACATGGCTTTACTCTGAGATTATATACCCATGGCATCAGTTTCACAGGAATAATGGTATGGTGGGAGAATTATATTTTGGTTGGTAGCATTGTGTTATCCATTCTGCTTTCAAATTTTATTAAACTGCTTAGCTGCTCACCCACAGCTTAACGTCTTCTACAATAGGCTAATGCTGTACAGACCCTGGGGTAATTTGCATGCACTGCAGATTTATCAGATAATCATGTAAACCACTTAGGAGCTAAATTTACTGATCGTACATGCATTCCAGGGGGGATAAAGCAGACTGTCTCTTCCTGGTGGCTTCAGAAGTACAGTTTCTAAAAATATCTGAAGTTCAGGAGACTAGAGCAGTGTCCTGTGCAGCAATATCTCACAAAAGCTGTTCCCTAGAACACCAGAGCTGTGCTGAGAGTCGTTAATGGCTCTTAATGACAAAAAGATCTATGGTCAAATCAATCCGTGTTACAGTGAGTCAACATTAAATAGATTTCTTCTTACCTTAGGATATAGTCATTTTTAATCAATCACATGAATGGTTTGTGAATCTCTTGGAAGGAGCTATAGCTTACAGCATTTTGCATTTCCTCCTGACCTTAAAAGTGGTTACATGGCAGTTGGCACCGCCTGTGGAATAGCTTAGGAACCAGGCTGGCCATGACGATCCAGCAGCTTGGTTGCCTAGTGGAAGTCCTGGTATTGCAGTGCTTTGAGGAAGAGTAGGTAATGAAGTAGGTGGAAGTACAGTCTGGCACTGGAGATAGAAGCCGGAAACAACTAAGCAACAATGCATCTATGCTTGTGCACATTTAATGTATTTCCAGAAAATATGGAGCTGGATGCACAGGCCCAGAATTGCCTGCTGTTCTAAAGCCAGAGTCTGTCTTCACAGCTCCATCCTGTGCCAGATTCTGATCTTAGCAGAAGAAGCAAGAGTGTCTGTCAAAAGGTGTCATGTGGAGCCAGCATTCTGTGGAGTAAGCTGGAAGGAAGAAATGGCCTCTAGAGATGGAAGTCCATGAGAACGTGGAGAACATCACCTGTCATACGCCAGAGAGGTCCTTCTTGGAATGAATTGTGGTCTCTGAAGCAAAATGCAGATGTTCTAAAGATAGATGACCCCAGAGACACAAGAATGGGGACCAGGGAGCCATACTGGAGAATCAGGGGTGGCCATGAGTTTCTTAGAAACAAGGAAATGAAAATTGACTTCATAATCTATTTTTTTGTTTGTGTATATCATCTAGTAACTTGTTGAGTATCACTGTGTGTTATGGGTTATCTGACAAGATTTTCACAGTACTGTGGGTGCTAAAGATAACTATGGATCTAGAGGAACTGTGACGTATCTGTGGTGCACACCAGCTGTGCACACGAGTCGCTTACCAAGGAAGCGGCTATTAGTAAGAGGCTGGCAGCAGGCATCATGCAAACACATTTGAAAACCAGGAATGAATTAGAGACCCTTCCAGGCCCAGAGAAACGCATCACAGAAAAAGGAAAACAGAAAGATTAAACTCTGTAATTGGTGTTGGTTGAATGCTTTCCTCACCTTACTAAAAGAGCCTTTTTGGGTTTTCGTTTGTACTCTCCTGTCCCTTGTAGGCCAAACTCAGGAACGAATGCTGTAAACAATAGCGTGTGGCTCAGAGGAAAAAGTCAACAATCACACTGGGTGAGGGAGAGGTTGATTTCTCCTGGTACATTAATCAGTGAAGCAAATCTTTGCTCCTTCCTCCATTTCTTCTCTTCCTCTCCAGAAAGAAGGAATGAAGAGAAGAAGGTGAAAGAGTGCTTTTGACCAGCTTCAGACTAGACAGAGCACTGGATGGTTGAAGTAATCGGTGAGAAAACCGCTAACAATGGGGACTGTAAAGACAATGGGAAATGACTCCTCGGGCATCTCTGTCCTACTCCACAGTGTTGCTGTGCGCTGTGGTAATGATGTCCTAAGTTAAGCACATGCTTCTAAGACTCAGTGGTGAAGGAACAACACATTACCCCCACTCCCGGACTCTCAGCTCCTAAAATTCTTAGGATTTCTGTAGCTCTACCAGTGTCTTTTATACAATAATGACATAACTGGTGAGTCTCTTTTGGACAAAAGCCTCTGGCCAGAAATACTAAGTCATGGTTAAAAGATTGTAACTTTGGGGGAGATGGGTTGAGACATGGTCTCACAGTGTGTAGCTCTGACTCTCTTGGAGCTTGTAGAGGAGGTTGGCCTCGAACTCACAGAGATCCACCTGCCTCTGCCTCCTGAGTGGTAGAGCAGTCTGAATATAAACACCAACATGACTGGCTCTGAACATTTCCAGGTCAGTGAACACGTGAGAGCATTCCTGGAGAGAGTGTGGAGGTCTGGACTCTCCTCCCCTCCCGTGTCTTCTGTATATCTTGCATTCGGCTGGCCATGAGCTGTAGCCCTCATAATACATGGATAATTGTATGCAAACTGTCCTGTTAGGGTTTTTTTTCTCATGAAGTGAATAATTCTAGCAAAGGATTGAACCAGGGGTGGGAATGGCTGGACTGAAAAGACGGGAGCTTCCTGGGACTGAGCCTTTAGTCTATGGGGTCTGTGGTGACTCAGGTGCTAGTGGCACATATATTTTGGAACACCCAGTTGGTAATTGGAGATCCATATTTAGCTATGCCAGGATTAAGAAGTTACCTTTGCTTCATTTGCTCATGTGTAAGGTAAGAGGAGTTTTTTGGGAGACTAAAAAAAAAAATTCAGGAGCATTAATGGGCCTGGATATCCAGGACTCAGGACATTAATGGATCTGAATATCCAGGACTCAGGACATTGACAGACTGGACTCAGGACATTAATAGAGCTGGAAACTCTGGAAACAGGATATTAAGGATCCTGGACACTCTGTTTCATCCTTATTGTGTTTCTACCTACTCCTTGGAAATCAAAAGTAATTTTAACTGCTTAAGAAATGTAAAAATGAATTATATATAATTGGTTTAGCCTTTTAAAGAATATTACAATTTTCAGATAGGAAGCATGAGATATAGTTTAAATCTCTGGGGAAACATTCTTCTGAATTATCAGAAAAAAAACAATTAAAAGTATTGAAAAGGAAGCATAATATGTCTATCAAATCTTTAATTAAATTAGATTATCACTTGTTTCTTTTAAGCTTACGAATTACATTTTTATGGAGTAGAAGGGTTTTTTGCCTCTCAAAAAGTTTCTTGTCTTATATAATGATCTTTAATAATAATTTTAGAAAATTATTTATTTATTGAAATTTTAATGAAAATATCTACAACTCACATGGACAAAATAAACATTGCCAATACCCTCCACTGCAATGCATATTTCTTAATCCTACACTAATATGCAATCCATTTTTTTCTGGAATATTGTCCTTTTCCAAAACTAGGTAACAACTTAAAAATAATTCCTTAGGGTATTAGAGGTAATCATTTGTGTACAGTGAGGCTGGGTGGAGAAAAATCTAACAAATTTCATCATTCTGCAAGAGTGTAGCATCAGTATTGAATTCTCTGTGGCCCTCAGTAGGGTCTTAGTAAGAAAACAAAAGCAGATACCTTACCAGGGACAATTTGACAATCCACCAAGGACAGAATGGGCATGCAAAGGTTCTATCTCAAAAGGAAAACCGAGGCGTGAGGGAAGCAGAGTCACGTTTCCAAAACATGCTGGCACTCTAGCAATATTACATGGCAGAAAGAACTACAGCTTCAGGGAGGTTTGTAATGAACAGACCTTGGAGTTTTGAAGTTATCAAGAACAGCATGAGTGAGCCGGATATGATCAGGTGAATTTAGGGGCACATTTAAGGCTTCCTTCTTCCCTGAAGAAGCAATTCAGTGGCTCCTCTATGCCCAAGATTCCCAGCTGGCCCCAGGCACACTGCCTGCCCACAGGCTTTAGATTTTGAATTTGCTTAGCTTTCCCCACTGCAGAAAGTCAAGTCCTTGCCACAAATCTCTGGGGTATGAGACGCGCTTCTCTGAGGAGCTCAAATGATGCAGGGTTTAGGCAATGATTTGGTGACAAGGACTGACCACCATTCATTAAGATTGACCTTGTCTTATGAGCCAGAATAATGAAAATCCAATGTTAAACCGTATGTAATAAATGACTCTAATATCCCCAGGCTGTCTACAGAAATATGAGCTGCCTGCCTTTTCTGCATGGTAAGCGTTCAGACTTCCAGTCTGTTTCTCCCGCTAAGCAGCTACATGACATTCTTAATAAACAATTATAAATAAGAAATGGCTTATTCTCAAATAAAATGTTTGTGAAGCAGCTGGAGAGATGGCTCCAGAGGTGGAGTATTTAATTGCTCTTTCAGATGACATGGATTCAAGTCCCAGCATCCACATTTTGGCTCACGATCCATTTATGGCTCATAATCCATCTATAGCTATCACTGTAGGAACACTAATGTCTTCCTCTGGCGTCTTCAGGTTCTTCCACATATGTGGCGTACATACATATATCCTCAGGCATGCACACATACAAATAAAAACAAATAATTTTAGAAGTTCATGCATATTAAAATATTTTAAAGGGAATAAAATAGCTTAAGAGTGAAGTTATTGTCCGCTGGTGTGAGACCTACGGAGAAACAGAGACATCCAAGCATGACACCACTCTATGCATTGTGGGTAAGTATTGGTTAGAACCCAAACCCCAGACTAGACAAAATGGTATGCTATGGTTTCTGACGGTTCTGAGCAGGACACATAACCATTTTTTTCTGTCTTGCTGGTGAAATTCCAGCAATCACTCTGGATGTTTGTGAGCCATGGCAAGTCTGTAGATCATCCCAGTGTTAAGATTGATCAAGGGAAAAGATTGCTCTCTGGAGGTAAACCCTCTAATCCAGGTGGCTAGCTGCTTCCCAACGTGAGGTAAATTGACTTACTGATTGGGGGTTTAGCATCTATCACTCACTCTGACATCAGTTGAATGCCAAGGAGAGAAAGCTCCTCTCTGTGGGAATTGATTTTTCTGCTCTCCTCATTTTTTGACGATCTACAGCTGGGCTAAGAGGGTACAGGTGGGAGAGGGTGCTGAAGGAAGACCTTTGCATGCAGATGGATAATAGACTGGCTCCATAAAACGTGCCACAAATAGTCTTCAATGAGTGAGGTCTGAGACCTGGGGAAAGTCGGGATTTTTGCAGCCTGGCAGAGCTCACAGGCACTGCCTACCATACATGCAACTAAAAATGGAAACTCAGTCAGACGGACTCCAATAGTTCTTACTTGAGCTAAAACATTATTGTATTGTAATAATGAGACTTTTTCAAGGGGGACACTCATCCCTATGGACGCTCCTCTGGTTTTAGGGGAAGTATTTTCAGACAGGGTTTTTCTATGTAGCCCTGGCTGTCCTGGAACTCACTCTGTAGATCAGGCTGGTCCCAAACTTGCAGAGATCTGCCTGCCTCTGCCTCCCAAGTGCTGGGATTGCTGCCTAGTTTAGCATCCTCTTTTTCATTACTCAATTTAAAAAACAAAACACACAAAAAAAGCAAAAACAAAACAAACAACAACAAAAAGCTTCATCTTGGTTTGATGCTGTGAAAATCTTGTTCGTGTCTAAAGATTTAAAATCGTCAGATAAGTATTCATTTGAATTAATCAACTTGACCCTGTGCTGCTTCAGTTCACTTGTGCATATTTCCTAGTGCAATACGAGAGGGTTAGTTTGTTTCTTTTCTTTTAAAGAATTTTGGGTGTAATTTGGTATGGAGACAGTTCCAAAAGAAAATTATAGATGTTTTCCATCAAGAAAAAGAAATTTAGCCAGGCAGGAGAGTGAAGGCACATGCCTGTACTCTTAACACTGGGGAAACTGAGGCCAGAGCAATGGGAATCAAAGGACAATCTATGTTACTTAGTGAGAGCCTATCTCAAAAAGAGTGATAAGTCAGGGGATGAGGAAGGGAGGGGGAGGGAGAGAAAGAAGGAGGGATGGCAGAGGGGGGAGTGAGACAGGGAGGCAGAGAAGGGAAGTTGAGGGAGGGAGGGGAGAAAAAGGAAGGGAGAGAGAGAAGGGAGGGAGAGATAGAAGGGAGGGAGGGAGAGAAGGGAGGGAGAGAGAGAAGGGATGGAAGAGAGGGAGAGGACAGACAGGAGGGAGAGAGGGGTGAGGGAAGAGAGAGAAGAGAGAGAGAAAGAGAGAGGGAGAGTTGAGAAGGGAACAGAGGAAAAGAGGAAGTAATAGGTTCGGAAGTATATGTAGGGAATGGAGGGGAGGGTCTGAGAGGAATCCAAAGCCATGAACCCAGAGAGTCTCTATGGAGGTTATCACATGACCCTAAACTGAAAGGTGTATACTGCGTATGTCATTCTTCAGGACCATACCCAGCTGTAGATGTAAAACTCATAGAAAATCACCCCAAGATGAGGCAACTTCATGGTGCCTTCCACTTCAGAATTTATTAAGATAAACCTATATTCCCTGTACTGCCCTCTTTGTCCCTAAGACAGGATTCTCTCACTCACCTGCTCTCTGTCCCTGAGACAGGGTTCTCTCAGTCACCTGCTCTCTGTCCTTGAGACAGGGTTCTCTCACTTACCTGCTCTCTTTGTCCCTGAGACAGGATTCTCTCACTCACCTGCTCTCTGTCCCTGAGACAGGACTCTCTCACTCACCTGCTCTCTCTGTCCCTGAGACAGGATTCTCTCACTCACCTGCTGCTCTCTTTGTCCCTGAGACAGGGTTCTCTCAGTCACCTGCTCTCTGTCCCTGAGACAGGACTCTCTCACTCACTTGCTCTCTGTCCCTGAGACAGGATTCTCTCAGTCACCTGCTCTCTGTCCCTGAGACAGGATTCTCTCAGTCACCAAATTGTGCACAGAGAGGGACAAACAACAAGGGAGATGCTAAAAGATCCAAGGGAGCCGCAGGGCAAACAGCTAGCTCTCAAATTCTGCTCATCTGTTAACATACTGGGGCCTGTGTTAGCTGGGTTCCAGAAAGCCAGACCAAGAATGATAAGATATAACCTCTCTCTCTCTCTCTCTCTCTCTCTCTCTCTCTCTCTCTCTCTCTC
>NW_021604597.1:3813688-3820364 GCF_004785775.1 Grammomys surdaster
TCTCTCTCTCTCTCTCTCTCTCTCTCTCTCTCTCTCTCTCTCTCTCTGTCCTATCTACATATCTATCTATATATCTATTATATGTCTATATCCATCTATCATCTATCTACATGTCTGTGTCTGTATGTGTGTGTATGTATGTATGTATGTATATATGTATCATCTATCTATCTATCTATCTATCTATCTATCTATCTATCTTCTATGTATTTACCTATCATCTGTCTATATCCGTCTATCATCTATCTACCTGTCTGTGTCTATTTACCTATCATCTATCTCTTATTTATCAATCATATATCAAGAGACTTGGCTTAAGGAGGGATCACGTGATTGTGGAGATTGGCACGTGGTCAAGTTGTAGGGTTGTTAAGCAGGCTGGAAATTCCATCAAGAATTGATTATAACTGCAATTTCATGACCAGGTGCAGATAGACGTTCTTCCTCCTTGAAGGCCCTCATTCTCTTTGCTTAGGGCCTCTGACTGATTGGATGCATCTTCCCAGTTCGTGCAAAGTAGGCAACTTTATTCAGTAGGACAATTTAAATATCAGTCAAAAGTAAATAACGCCTTCATGAAAATATCAAGAATCATACTGGGCCAAACAATGGGGCACTGTGCCCTAGCAAACTTGGTACATAAATGAAACTTCACAGTGGCAAAATGTCTTTAGAAAAAATTTAGAGTTTTGAAATTGAATTGGAGTTTGCAAATTCTACCTCAGGTGCCTTCAGAATGGAGGGAACTATTAAGTTAGGTAGATAGATATTGGATATCCTAGCAGCATGTTAGTTATGATCACTGTGTGACATCTGGGAGCCTTGTGTCTTCCCTTTGAATTGCTGCATGCTCATGCCCCTTTCCTGGATTCCATGTGGCTTAATGCGGCTGAAATCCAGGCCCACCAGGGCCTATGCTAGTTGGTAAAAATTCCCGCACAGTCAACATGATGAAGACAGCTCTTGAGTTGTAAGGAAGTTAAAGATTTTGACAAGTGGCAGCGACGGTTTCACAGCTGCTCCATCCTGACTATGGCTTCCCATCACCTGCTGCTGAGACGCAGCCTCATCTCAAAGCTCTATTCTGTGTGGAGATGGAGCGAGGTGGAGTTCACCAATGCTTGCTAAGCACAGCTCTTCCGGGAGGTGGCAGGTCCCTTGCTTGATGTCTAGTTAAAGTCATGCAGTTGAATGAAAATATGTTTAAAGTAATTAAAATAAAAGTGACTTCTAGAGCTTAATTGTCACCATTAGAAAAAAAATCCTTCAAATCAATTTAAAACTACTGTAAAAACTTATGAGCCTATTTTTAAAATATACCACATTCTGTACTGTTCTGTGTTATTTGGGGATATATTAAATAGATATTAGTTCAAAATTATCATTAAGGAGCTGGGATGTAGCTTGGCAGCAAAGTCAAAACGATGCCATTGCCCCTTCTTTTCTGTTCAGGGTTTAACAAGACTCTTTGGCTGGAGAAGATTCTCCTCAGTGTGAAGCCTGGGACCGCATAATCCACGGGTATGCACGATGCAGTGTGGGAAGAGATCCTTATTGGTCAGCATACTGCTTATTACTTTACTACACACCAAACAAGTCACATGTCACCATCATGGGTTGGCTGAGGGATCTACTTAATGTGCCCTTCCCCTGGGAACCCAGCCTCACAGAGTGGTCAGCATTGCCAGCCATTGAGATAGAAGAGAATAGAGTTCTGAGGGTCCCAGGCTGGCAGAGAAGTGACTTTTCTTTTTAAAACCATATTGCGCAGAACTAATTATATGGCCTCACTCAGCCATAAATGAATTAGAAAATGCATCTTCCATCTGCCCAGGAGGAGGGACTAAACATATTTAGGAATGAGGTTTAATGGCTATCATAATACGCATAGCAAAATGCAGGGTAATTTCCTCAAATACATTATTTTTATCTCTTCACGCTCATGTGCTGGCACTCTTAATCATAGACCCTCCCAGTGCCCAGAAAGTAAGACTGAAGACCCAACACCCACATTCCACTACAACATGATAAATACCATCTTATCCTAGAAATGCTATTGCCAATACAATTAAATATGATTTGTTTAACATTTATAAAACAATTTCAATGAGCAGAATATTTAATTGCATGTGGCCATGAAATATGTCCAATTATTCTATATTTTCTAAGTGATTTTAGCCTGTTATTGTGATTTAAATGTATAATCCCCCCCCCCCAAGAATGCCTCATCTATAGGGGCAAGGAAAACTGCGGAGAAACAATTCTAAGTGAAGTGAAACTTAGTTTCAATTCTGAGCCCCAACAGAATGAGAAAATAAGAGAGAAGTGTGTTTCCTGTAGACCTGATAGAATGCATCCCTGCTCTGGCCATTGTAGAAGTCAGGAAAACGGAGAGGATGGGATGGGAGGGGAGGGGAGGGGAGGGGAGGGGAGGGAAGGAGAGGGGAAAGAGAGGGGAGGGAAAGGGGAGGGGAGAGGGAGGGAAAAGGGGGGAGGGGAGAGGGAGGGAAAAGGAGAGGAGGGGAGGGGAGAGGGAGGAAAAAGGAAAGGAAAGGAGGGGAGGGAAAGGGAGGGGAGGGAAGGGGAGAGGGAGAGAAAAGGAGGGAGGAGAGGAGACTTCTGGTGAGACTCCCCAAAGAAGACTGAGACTACACAAGCCTGGGCCTACAACAGATCCTGGAGATTCACTTCCCCATTCCTAACAGAGCAGAGAAATACAGAAGAAATTCCAAGTCAAAGATGGCGGTCCAAGCAGAGTCATACAACAGTGCTCAGATGTGACCTTCGTCTAGCATTGTAGGCATGAAAACAAGAGGAGAGGGCATTTAAATATATACAATCTGTATGTATGTTACTAGAGTAACTTTAGTAGATTATTAGAATTACTTCTGTTTTTAGAAGAAGAGGAATCGCATGCTCAGATTCACATTTTAGAAGTATCACTGCAGGAGTTAAAACGGGCCAGGAGTAATAGAAAGCTAATTAGAAGATTATGTGCATGAAAGAAAATAGTAAAAGATCTACTACAAGCAATCGTAGCCAAAAGGGAAGGGAACTAAGAGATGGTGGAGGGAGAATTACTAACGCGGGAGAGGATAGAAGAGAGGGAGGGGAAGGGTGGGACTGAGACTGTGGAGAGGGAAAGAAAGAGATAGCACCGCACCCGAGAGGGAATGAAAGGGCAGCCCAAGACCAAGTTCTCAGCACAAAGCAGATTTATTTGCCCCAGATAGACATAGGACATGGAATAAGAGACAAAGACAGGAGATAGAAGCTTAGGGTGAAGAAGGGAACACGAGAGATAGGGATGGTGTATTTGTCGGGGGTGGGGGAGGGGGACAAAGGACTGCCTCTAGATAAAGCAGAGACAGATGTGGCCCATAGACAGATGGTGGTTTATAAACATAAAATGGGAAACCGCTGAGTTCAGATGAGGTGTTTAGTTTTTAACTGGACATATTAATTAGGTCAGCCAAAGGGGGCTTTTGATTGCTGGACTTCAACACTTTGAGAGCTGGACCTTGGTAGTCAGCCTCAGGAGGAGCAAGTATCCAAATAAGGGAATAGACCTTGGTGGCTAGCTTTAGGAATGTCATCTAAGGGATTTTAGGAAGGCAAAGGGATCGGAGCAAAGGAGAAAGGCCTGACAGAGCCATGTTAGCCAGGCTCAGCTGGCTAGAGTCTCTTCAGGAAAGAAGAGAGGAAGGGAAAGGGGGTAGGACTGAGAGATGGCAGAGGCGGGATTAAGAGGTAACACAACAGAGTAAAGAAGAGAGGAGGTGAGCAAACACCGGTGTTGCTAGGAATTCAGGACAGGTAGCAGATTGCCAGGGAACTGTGAGTGGCAGGACATGGACCGAGAGAGGTCACGGTGGAGGAGACAGGGTGGGGCTGGCGCTTTACCAGTTCTCTCCTTTGCTTTCTTGACCTCAGGGTGCAGAGTGTGTTTGAGTACTTGGAGATATCTTTCTACAAGAGACTTGGGGACACTTAACAATTTCATGCCTTCATTTTTCTATCATTGAGGCAACGATGATGTTCTTGGATAAAGATATATGAGGCAATACTTGGGAAGCCCTTTGAGAACAGCAGCGGCAGCTCAAAATAAATTACTTTATTAAGTATTGATGGATACTTCCAGTTTGCAGGGAAACCCAAAGAAAGACAAGAGAAAGAAAAAAACAGTTTTGTTTGAACAGACATCTTCTCCGTGTGATTCTTTTTGACTGATGGATGGGCATGAGGATGCTGAGAAGAATGGAGAAGAAGGCACGAGGGGATGAGTGATAACAGACGCGATGCTAGAACGGGGCTTGGGTCAGGTGTGGGATGCAGGCAGCTCGTGATTAAAGCCCAGGAATGCAAAGACATCATCCTGTCCTGTTCTGGGGAACAGATCCCATCCTTCACTATCAGGATGATTAATGGCTGCTGAGGACTCTTGCCTCGGCACATTATAGTGTTAAAACAGAGCTTTAGGAGCACTAATCAGGCCCGAGTGCTCAGCCCACCACAGTGCTGTAACAGAGATGTAACACTGGGCAGCGATAGGAACTCATAGCAAACAGCTCCAGGAGACAGAATTGGGCTGTCTCAGCACCACTGCAAGGGGCAGGTAACAGGACTGCACTTTGTGCCACTTTTTAAAACGAGGTAAGAAATAGATGAATGCATCTTAAACAGTGGTACACCCAAGCCACGAACATAGGAGCCCATTAGCCAAGGAGCGGATGAGCCATTCAAGCTGCTTAGACCTTCAGGTTTGGGCTTCGGTCCTCAGTCGTCACTACTCAGTCTGGTTCCGGAGAACGAAGGATGGAACCCGGCGACTGATTTCTTTGATGGGTTTGTCAGTTTCCCTTTCACTTGCTGGCTTCTCAGCCCTAGTTTTCTTCTATTGTGCAATGTTAGCATCTGCAGAGAGGTACTTTTTTCGAAGTGCATAGGAGGAAACTGAAGCTCTGGGATGCTGTCTGAAGATGCCTTACTAATTGGTATCGAGAACAAATACTAGCACTCCCTTCCACTGCACAAAACTGATTTTTCACCTGCATTTAGCATCTTTCCTTGTCTGTTTCTGCTGCACCAGGAGCTAGCAGATCTTAGCCCACATTGACAACTGGGCTGTGCCACTGTCAGTAGGGGACTGAGAACTGGTCCAAAATAAAAACAGCCCAGAAGATACTTAAAGAAATGGAAAAATAAGGTCACAGGAATCCATGTAGTGAATCCTCTGTATTTGGCCCACAAGGAAGGGAAATATACAGTCAGCTGACCCAGTCTCTCAGGGAAGGACTACAGGGAAGGCTACCATGTACCACCAGGTGACCATGCTGGTGTGGTGCTTCCTGGGTTTCTTGCTTCCGTCTCAATTCTATTTATGGGCTTCTTCGGCTTGCAAACACTGATCCTTCCATCCTTCCAGAGAACTGTTTGTTTCCTGTATAAAGTTGGGTTTGCTTGGGAGGGTGTATTCACACTGATAACGTTCAGTATTCATCACAGACTCCATAGCACCAAATGCCAAGTCCCCAGCTGCTTCTGAATTGCTTCAGTTTGCTGCCAGATCTATGAATTTGCTCATTAAAAAGTCACATAACACATTACTGGCTCAAAGGAACAACAACCTGTTGAGATTTCTCTCACTATGGTCACAGTGTATATGGTCTATCCAGGAAATGTTGGAAATCCATTTCCAACACAGAGTCCTTTCCAAACAGCAGTGCTTGCTGGTAAAACAGGTATGCCACTGTGGAGACGTGTCAAGGTCACAACAGCCAAAGTCAACTGCCCAAACGCCTCTTCACAAGGTCTCACTGACATGATTTGCATGGTTTCTCTCAGAAAGCTTTAACTTAACTCCACTTCCCTCTGAAGACAAGCTGCAAGATCATTCCATCTAATGGTTTTCCAAGAAACAAGGACCCTAGACTGAAGTGGCACTGGGAGATGGCTTCAATTCTTATCCATCCTTTTGAACTGGAAGGTTTATTTCTGCAAGAGGAGCTTGAAATCAGCACATGCACACCTGCAGGGCACGTGTGACATTGCTTATGAAGCAATACCTGTCTATGGGGCTTTGTTCTTCAACTTACGATGAGATGTGATCCTGTACTGTTTCAATCAACACCTGGAATTAAATGTTAAATTTTTGAAACATCGGATTTTTCTTTTGATTATAAAAAGATAGTATGATTATTTTGCTTTTATCAATTGCTTTAAAGTATAATAAATGAAAATTATTCCACTTTAAAATGGAAAATGTTTTATCACAGAGGCCTTCACACATTAGAAAAATAACCATACACACACACACACACACACACACACACACACAAGTGAAACTCATATTGGGGCAAATAAATTTTTTTTTTGTTTTGTTTTGAAGGGTTCTACATTTATTGTCTTCAGGTTAAAAACGTTGAACTCCCTCTGGTAGGAGCAGTCAATGACTACAATTCAGTACAAACCCTCAGACTTGCCACTGTAGGAATCCTTACAGACCCAGCTTTCTCCTCCTCTGTCTTCTCTTAGAGTTACCTGATTTTGTTACCAGTTTTCATCCAAATCCACTGAGGAACAGGACGATTTTGCTTTTGTTTCTTGGTCAGGAATCACTTGATTTTGAAAGTCTTGTGAGAAGACATGGTGAGAAGCCGAACCAGGCATAGAGCGC